>NW_009952574.1:2387562-2420747 GCF_000747805.2 Chaetura pelagica | reverse complement strand
CTGCCGGGCTGCGCTGCCCCGAGAGCCCCGTCGGGAGCGCCACTGATACGGGTGGTTTTGCCTCGGAAAGGGAATCGTATTTCTCCTTTATTTAAAAGCGAATAAAGCTGAAACAAGGAGGGGAGTTGGCTCTTTTTGTTCAAGGGGTTGTTGCTAAATCGCCCTGCGGAAACAGTTCCGCAGAAATACTGGGGGGTGCAGAAGCATTTATTTAGCATTTAAGCGGTGCAAGAAGCTACAGGAAGAGCGAGGGAAGAGTAAGTGCAATTCAAGAAGCGGGAGATACGTCTGGACTGAGGACAATCGGAAACATCCCCCGCCTTGACACATAAATATATCATTGCTTCTTAAACAAACAAAACTCGCGAGCCATGACTTAGATTCTCTGCATGGGGTTACTCCCCTTGAGAGGTTCACCTGAAAAGTTGGAAAATTCCCGACGCCAGGAATAAACCCTGAGGTTATTTAAGGCTTGCTTAAAATGGGGGGAGGCCAGGGCAGCAGGACCCCCTCAAACACATCCCTTGAAAGCAGAGACCTGTGCCAGCAGTGGCTGCGCCCTCCAGCCTCAGGCAGGACCAGACCCCATCGCTGCCCCTCCACAACCCATGTATGAAAGAGCAGATGGAAACCATCACACTCCCACCACCTCCAAAAGCTGCTCAAGAGGCCCCAGGGATTTTTCCCGTTATCCCCCAAATAATCTACAGCAGGAAATCTTGTAGCAAAAAAACCTCTCTTGCAACATTTCCAGAGTTTTCCCACTTTGGCCCAGGCAGAAATACTGCAGGAACAACCTTGCTCAGGGAAAGATGAGTGTTGTCTCGTGGTTTAGAGCACAGGGTTCGTGGTCAGGAGCTGTGGGTTCTCATTCCAGCTTTGCCACTGAATCATTTTGAGAGCTTCGCTAGTCACTTTGTATTAGAACCAGTTAGTAATTTTCCGTTGGAATGGTTTTCTGATGGAACACACCACTTCTACAAAACTGCAATCTTCTGGGTGGAAACTGACCTTCCACTGGGAATACCTTGCGTTTAGGTGGGGTGGGGAAGGACATTAGACTCAAACTGAAGTATTTGGAGTTTTCTTGCATTAGTCCAAATATTTTGCTTTGATAAATTAAAAAATAATAATAATAAATACCACCCTTCTGACTGTAGTTCCAAGTCAGCTCATTCCACACAGTGGGGGTGGGTGCTCTCCTGCTCTGCTTTGCTCCCCAGGAGGTCTGCACCTCCTGGAGAGGGATGCAAATGTCTCTATTCTGAGACGTGAACATCCCAATCTGAGTCAGACCAGTCCAGGCACACGGGCACCAGGCCCATGGGAACAAATCCTAGCACAAGGCTACTACCACTGTCCAAGGAAGTGCACCATGGTGAGAAAGTGGGGAGTTCAGAGACACAAACAAGCTGTTTCACCTTAGTTCAGTGACCCAAAGTACAATGAGTATACCAAAAGGTTTTGTTCAACTGAAAAGCAGTAAAATGATGCCTAGAGAAATGGACCTGAATGTACTGAGCTCCTGTTTGTAGTTCTTGCTCTTCACCCTCCCAACTACCTCCTTTCTTCACTGTTTTGTTCCACAATCCTGTTCCTTAGTTAATTAAAAAACAATTTCATTATCTCTGTCCTCTGTACATTCATAGATTGCTGACACTTTCCTTTAATATAACTAATACTTGTTCTCCACCCACGGGAGGAGTATTTGTACACACTGTTTAAATCTCTTCTTGACTTTAGTTTTGCTGAGTTAAACATTGACCATTTACATTTTCTTTCATAGTCACAAGTTTTGGATTATCTAATAAGCTTTCACTGCACTTAATTCAGCCAGAATTCATCCTTTCTGAACATAAGCCCAACATAATGTGTAATGTTCAAAGGAACGTCTTGCTAGTGACTTCTACAGTGGCAATAAAAGTCCCTGTGCACCCTTTTAGTTAGAGGCAAGCAACAATTTTGCCTTTTTTACACCTGTATCACATTAGTACGATTTATCCAGGTCTTTTTTCTCCAATAAATACCAAAAAATATGTAGTTATCTGTCTGTAAGTACAGACAATGTATTAACGTTTCCTTACTACATTTTCCCATTTCATTAATCTTCTCTAGTGCTCAGATGGTTTCTTTCCAAGAGGGTGACAAATGAAGATATTTTCAAGAAAAATTACAAGATCTTCGGCCTCTAAAATCAAAACCCTCAAAATACTTTTTTTTTTTTAAATGAAAGAATCAAAGCTTAGATTATTGCATATTCCCAAGACCACATGAGGCTCAATTCATTACTCCTCTGAAATATTCTGAAAGCTGAGGGTTAAGGGGTGTTATATTAGTGCAGAATAATGATGATTAATCTGTGCAACGTATCAAGTGCAGGAAGAGTAGATACGTGTGCAGAAAATCCTCTCTAATTCCAAAATCTTTCTGTAAACTTGAAAATATCTGGAAGAGATATGTCCCTTGAATAGAACACAAGACCACTTTTATATTGTGTTTAGAGTGTAGTTGTTGTGGTTTTGCTTCAGATATTACTGCTTCACATAATGTCCCTCTCTTTTCAAGATTCTGGACAGATTCACTTAGAATACATAATTTTGCCTTTTCATTACAGAGTAGCTAATGAAAATTCCATTTTAAACGTGCTTTCTGTGGGGCAGGAATGTTCTTTCTTTCATCATTACCAAGAGCCCGTATTTCAAGTTGTGGGGATCCAGCTGCAGGTAGCATAAATCAGCATTGCTCTGAGCTGGCCTGCAGTCCTCCCAGCCAGCACTGCAGAACAATTTAGTGGTTTTAGATGACAGTTGGCATCTTTGAAATATTCTCTTTTGCAGAACTAGACTAGATTTGACACTTGCTGAAGAAGAAATCTTGCATAAATCTGTCTAAAAAGACTCACTTAATCATATTACTTCACTAGCAGTGGTAACCTTTGGAGGCCAAAGTCCAGACAGGTTGAGAAATGGAACATGAGTACATAAAGGTGACAATTCCATTAACTGCAATCAAAGAAAGAGGTGAATGGTGAGATAAAGACAAATGACTTATTCTATAAAGAAAAGAAAATATGTGTGTGAAGGGGAAAGAGACAGAACGAACATTTTCCAGCCTTGTCAAGGAAATAAAAGATGCAGTCCTGCTCCACTGAGATCAACACAAAAACATCTCTTGGCCTTCCTGACTGCAGGTTGTGGCCCAGCATCCCAGCCTTCTGTTCAACGTCAGAGCAAACCTCCATTTCAGGAGCACACGTGTAGGCAAGGGAGACACCCCACTAAAAAATGATATGCAGAACCTCTTGCTGACTGGCCCACCATAGCTGTGTTAGAAATGCAGATGCTGGGCCTAGCTTTGCAGTCAACAGGAAATTTTGCAGAAGAAAGTGGAAAGGTTGGCAATTCTGATTTCGGGTTCTCAAATCTGCCAGACAAGATTGTTCGGCCCAGCGAGGTGCCCTTCAGCGCCGGGGGCTGGACAGAAACAGCTCTGGGACCTTCTTTTGGGCCCCCAATCAGAAAGTGTGGGTACATATTGACAACTGAAACTATCACCACAAGCGGGAAAAAAGATGTTCTTAAACATGTTCAGAGCCAAACTCCAGCACAGATAAGATTGTCGAGACATATTCTCGTCCAGTGCCCTTCAGTGAGGCCATGGACGGCATCAGGAACATCACTAAGACAACTTCCCATTACCTAAGTTTTTTCAGAGGAGGTGGAAACCTGGAGACCAGCCATGCTGGCTCCTGAGCTCTTCTGCCAAACTGGAAATAAAGCCACAAAGGGGTCTAATCTGTTACCTCTCAAATCTTTCTGAAATTAACATAAAAAGGAAGCGAATGATAAGAAAGCTCTCTCTATATACAATCTCCTCCTCTTTTGCAATTTTACCACTTGGGTGTTGCATTTTCAAGAACTTCTGTGCAGAAAACCTCATCTCAACCAAATCCATCTACCAAAAAAACCAGCAGAAAAGCAAATTGTTTAACTTACAGAAACAGAAATGGATCTCTGGGCATTCAAAAATTCCACTTACTTAAGTATTGATTAGCATAACAATTGAAGGGAAGAAAAGATTTTTAAAGGGTCACGTAACACATGCTTGCTTAGGCACACACAAGCACCCAAGGGTGGTTTTCAGTCTCATTTTCAAGAAGCAGTTTAACAGTGGTATAGGAAATAAAAGCTGGGGAATACTCTGGATGAAATGCTTCCTGAGTCATTAGATTTAAGACTATTCATTCAAACAGGGAAATAGGGAAGTAAAAAACAACTGAATACTATGCAACGCCAAGAAGGGATTTTTGAGTGTACAATAGGAAAAAAAGGAAATTTCCTTTGGGGAACTTTTTCTGGTTTTAACAGCGATATTAGGTTACTCCTAGATACTAGAGCAGCCAAAAAGGGAAATCCCTGTTTTACACAGCTCTAAATATAGCCAGAAAAATAATTCAGATTTTATCAATTTGTGACCCATTTCCTTACATTTTGAGCAGCTCACTATTTAATACAAATGTCAGAAGCAGATACAAACAAGCATACAATATTTCAGGCTCCACCAAAATTCCAGTGTCTTGCCTAAGGCCTGTTCCTGCCTGCCCTCTTGGCTGGATACCAATATCCTTTATTCTCAGGGGAATCAGCCTTCCAAAAAACCACTTGGCACTTGAGTCAGGGCTGCTGTTTTCCTAACGTTCACGGCAGGCAGGATGTTTTCTGACTCTGGTACCCAACAGTTGAACATTCCAGACAGCACAGGGATTTTTCCTTCAAAACCACACTGCCCATGCCATAAGAATATGTGAGGTTCTGTGACACCGTGTGATCCTGGTGGGAAAACAGGATGACTTTGTTGCTGTACAGTGATACACAAATGGAAAATGCACCTGGCTCTTGGTAACTTTCTAACGTCTCCTTCTGTGTTGTGAAGGCTGAAAATAAATTCTGGCTTAAAGTCTTCTTCCATCAACTGGTTCCCCTCTGGGAAGACTGCCAGATCTCCACAGATGAGGTTAAGAAGACTCCCCCTCCTCAAATGCTTGGTCAGAAAAGAAGCCCACTGCTGCAGCCTCACAGAGAGGGTGCTCAGTTGTCTTTGCACACATTGTTGCTGTACCCATCCATGTTACCAGCATGTGAAAATGTTCTCTTTGCTCCCCAGAACAGGTTCAGACCATGAACACACAGTACAAATACCCCTGCAACTTCTTCATATCCCTTACACTCCTTAAATATTAAGACTTTATCATTAACATTTTTCAAGTCATTCCTGAGAGCACTGGTGTCAGGGCCAACTCCAGCTATGTAGCCTTTGCCTGGTGGAACAGAAGTTCCACAGGTGAGGGAAGGCAGGTTACAGCTGCCAGACAGGGCTGGACTCCTCACTGACCAGGAGCAGACATACTGCCCTGCTCTGTCTGGGAGGCAGATTTGCCATTAGAGCTCTATGGCAAAATCCAGATGTGCAAAATCGTGAAATCACAATCTGTTAAGCTGGAAATGAATTTCACAAGCCAGACTGTGAAAATCTGTTGACCTCCTTAAGTTTCACAACACCTTACATCTCATGAAAAATAACTAATAGAGGTTAAATGCTGTTCTGCAACATCCTTCCAAGACTTTTTCCATAGAATATGACCAGCTTACGTGAAGTAGTTTATGGCAGTGGTGATACATCATTTTGTGATGCCAAAATCCAGTCAGCGTGGAGAAAGGTTGAAGAACCACACTTGAAGCAGAGTGTCCTGTTGGGACTTCCTACAAAAGGCAGAGCCTAGTTTGCCCTTTGAATTCAGAGAATAGGGAACACAGTCCTGGAAGGCCAAGTACCATCAGCATCTGTTCATTTGTAAAAAATATAATTGCCTGTTCTCCAAGGGTAAGATTGTTAACTGGAATCTGGGCTTCCCAGATTATGAACAACATGCAGCCTTTCTCCCAAACTCATTGCAAAATGTACAAGTTATGTTCTAAAGCCAGCACTGTAATCTTTTCAAATCTGAAATTCAACAGGGGCTCATTCAAGTACAAAAAAAGAAGCCTGTAGGATCGTTCAGCCACCTGCAAACCATACACAAACCAAACAGTACTAGAAGCAGGAATAAAATCACCATATATGTCGCTAGTTCCTAGACCAGTGAAATTTTCATGCTCTGTATACAACCCAAAATGAGTTGTCTGCTTATAATTAAAATCTGATCTTGTTTCCAAAAGTCTTGCCTCTAGGGAGATAATTTGATGCCACGGGGCAGATTCAGCCCTGGTGTAGTATTTCTGATTTTCATGGAACTGCACCAGTAAAGGATTTGGCCCAACATCTTCCCCACACTGATGCAATTCAACTTTAAAGGGATAGTTATGGGGTTTCCTCCTACCTCAGGCCAAGTTTCTGGAACAAGGAAAGTCTGTAAAAGAAACCGTTGGAGGGATGTTTTAGTCTGGCATTTAGGAATATTCATGCACGTATTAGGAAACGTCACAGGATTTATTTTGTACGTCTTACATGTCACAATTCTCACTTTTTTTCCTTTCCTTACAGATACATTGCCAGTAGGTGGTCACAGCAAAAGATGATAAAACCAAAGAAATATAATGAAACAATTATAGGCAGTCGTGAGCAGAAAGACATTTGTGGATCCAGTTAATTCTGCCTCATCTTTGTTATATAAATCTATTTTCCAAACTTAATGCATTGTCTGAGTTGGTAACATATGATTATCAGAATGTCTGTACCACTCAGGCTCTGGAGAAAAATGTAAGATGGAAATTCTCCAACATTTTAGGTAACTTTAAATATTTTGGGCATGATTGATTCTCACATAGTGCTTTGGATGTATGTTTTGCTTGACAGGTGGAAATTAGAATATACACACTGGTGGTCTCATTGATGTTGAAAACATCTGACTTCTGTGCAGAAACAAAGAACTGTAACACTCCCCTCTTCCTGGAGCTAACCTGGTCTTTCCCAAGTCATGCAGCTCCATAGGTCATGGCCCAGAAAACAGGAGCGTCCCCAGCTCTCCCTGCCAGTGCTGCATGTACCTGGCATTGGGAAGTAGGGGTTGCAAACAGGGGAAATGTGATGCTGTCAGAGGGCTGAGGGAGATGATTCTATTCCCTCTGCAGTTGTTTGAGCTGCCCTAACAGCATGAAGCAGATGCCTAGGTTCTTACCTGAGGCTTCCTGGGAAAATCAACACTGTTTCAAAACCGTATCAGAACAAAAACTATGGAAAGATTAATCACACCTGGGCCAAGAGGGAAGAAGGGTGCAATAGCTTTTGACAGCAGTGAACTGATAAATGATGTACACAACGTTGAGCTCTCTTACAAGTCAGAATTTTCAGTGAATCTCATCAAAAACTCCTTTAGACTATTGACAAAATATTAAAAAGAACAAGGAAAAAGATGAACATAACAGGACCAGCAAAGGTACATTTAAAATTTCCTGCCTGCATGCTAACACTTATCTCACAACCATAAAGCCTTATTATATATCAAATAAAGTAAATGGTATCCATAAATTTGAATGCATATAGAAATATGTGTAAAAAAAGTTTAAAACCCTTTGGCACAGAAGACAGGTGCAGTTCAGAGTTTCTTTAGTCTAAGGCACAAGCAGCAGAATGAAACTGCTTTAAGCAGTCTTTAAAGTCATGTTCTGGTTGCTAACCTTGGGATTTTACAGTTTGCCTTTCTGAAACAATGATAAATCCATCTCACCTTTACTCAACTTTTTGAATTATGACCATTCTTAAAAACTGAAAGTGAAATAAACAGCAAGACACAATTCAGAGGTTGAGGGTAGGGCTAAGAATTGCAGTGGTATTTTTCGGCCTTGTCATCTCAGCCTTTCCAAGGTAATACATATTTTAGCAGTGGCTCATAATGTCACCCTCATTTGCAACCTATTTCCACAGTTACTCCATAGAATTTTACACAAAGTCTATGACTAGAGAGTCTCACTGACTGCAACTCCTCCCAGCTCAGCTTCCAGCACCACATCCCAGCCATTTGCACCTTGTTTAGCATGCAAAACCCTGCACTGGTACTCTGGGTTGAGCAATGATGTTCTTATTACACCCACTCAATGTCCTTAATATTGGGTAACAGGAAACCAGAGTATGAAACAAGCCATTACTTTTGGTTTCTCTGGTCCTGAATCTGTACACTTTCCTTCTATGGGGGCATCTGCTCTTTGACAACACTTCCCATGTTGTGTTTCAGCCAGGAAGATGGATGTACCTTAGTTAAAGTGAGTCATTCACTGAACCTAGGCCAAGCTTTGAAGCAAATCTGGGCCAGTTTAGTGCCTCAGGAGGAAACCTGGTTTTTGCATGAATTAGATGTGAAAATAAGCAGAGCCTGACTGACATCTCGGAATTCCAACTGTAAGGGTAAAACCCTGTGGGCATGAGCCTCAAGCATGACAAAAATGAGGATTCCTGTCTCCCCTCCAAAAGCCAGAGAGACACATACTACTCAGAACTTAGGGTAAATGGTTAATTATTTATACAGCAATTAAGTCATGTTTATAAAACATCTTACATATGTAAATTGCTGTAAATATGCTTACATTTTTCCTGCAGTCTCCAATTAAGTGCACTTTCATTTTAGAGCAACACAATTCCATACTAACTTGTTATACCAGTTCTTTAGCCAGGCAGCTTTTTAGCTAATGGGCTCAGCTCATACAGTGCTATTGTATTTCTCTACAAAAATTTCTGTGCTGGTTTGTAGTTGGTTTAATTCCATCACAGATCACATTCTGTTTAATGATAATTTGATTTTGCATTGCAGGACCCAGATGTACATTAGGAGGTCACAACCTTTCCATTTATCTCCTAAAGTAACTATTTTTTCCCTAAGTTCCATCAGGTTAAAACAGTTAGCAATTTTTCTCCTTGAAGTGCCCCTTCAGCTTGGCCAAGATATATAATAGATCAGTGTAGCTACAAATGCATTACAACATTAGTCATCAATTAGTTTTAAACCATCACTGCAATATATCATTTATCTAGCTTGCTGTAGCACTATTGTGAACATTTAATTTTTTAAAGGCATCTTGATTTTTTAACCTGACTGCTGCATCCCCCTTTTGTCTCCTATACAGACATCTCCTTAAGGAACAATAAAAATTAGATTTGTTTGACCTGCACTCAGGGTTCGTTTAAGCGAGATGGATTTTAATTGCTCTGCCTACCCTACCAGACAGCTTTTATGTAATATTCCAGACATTTACGCACTGTCTTTTCCCTTGCTGCAAGCAGGTGTGTGTGCCCACAAATGCCTGGGAAGCAGCTCTTAGAATTCATTTCACATCTCTGACAATCCTCTGGGAAATTGCTTACTCTGAGATATCATTGGCATCAGACTAAGGGCTCCTAGTCGTTGCCACTTCTTTCCTCCTAAAGCCATTTTCTTTTGTCTTTAAGAGTCAACTTTTTGTGTAGCTAATTCTAAAAGGACTTTGCTAAGGGACTGTTCCTTGTGCTTAGGTTGTCATCATACAACCTCTACATCTCCCAATAGTGAGAATGCACCCAGAGCCTTACCCTTCTCTCCTAAAATCCACTTTGTCCTTCTACCATTTGCAGTAGATTGATTCAGATTTTTGATTTGGAAAGGTCTGGAGTATGAGACAACTAAGACTGAGAGAAACATATCTATGCCACGGATGTTCAGTATCTTGAAGGATCTCTAACTTAAATTAGTAAGTCACACGAGCAAGTTATCACAGCATTGACTCAGAGCCCAAAACATCCTGGCTCCTCTGCCAGCTTCGAGTAGAGGCAAAATGAGCTCACATTTGCCCACAATGAACCTTATTTGCTCCAGCTGCTCCAGCAGGGAGAGGAGAACCCCATGTGGAGAGTTCTCTCCCTGCTGATTCTCCTCTTCCATGGGTGATACAATCTGAAGATGAGGTCCTGTATTTTTCCCATTCCTAAAAAGGAAGATTTGGCTGTCCTGTGAGTTACCAAATCAGCACAAAAAAATAGGCCTCCTAAGCAGTTCTTTGTGCCTGCAGCTGGTTCTGGTCTACTCTCTGTTGGACACACACATGTACTTAATTCCCAGTTGTACTGGATGCCTATTAAAAGAACAAATTTGCAAGTGAGGAGGGTCTCTTCTACCATGTAAATGGAGAGGAAATACGTAAATCTCCTGCATGATGAGGGTGAATGTTTGCTTAAAATGCTTGGGAGAACAGCTGGGAAAAAGAATAAGTGGTTTATACTATGCAGCAAAGTGTCACTGATCCAACACATGAAGCTGATCCTCATGTAGTACATTGTCCTTGCTCCATGTTTGCATTGTACTGCCTACTGCTTCCATGTGTGGGTAATTCAGAATGCAAAGCATTTCAGACAGCAAAGACAGAGGGACAAACCTGGCTGCTTCCAGTATAACCAGCACAGTTCAGAGCAGCAAGGGGCCACTGGATTGGCAAGAACAATTCCACTTAGGAGCCCTATGCAATGAATGGAGGTGGAGATAATGGTGAGCCACGGAGAGAGCTGTGAAGAAGCAGGAATAAATGCCTCTCCTTCCCAGTCTGGGAAGTCATAAGAGGGATTGGATTAATCTTCCTCAGTGCTACTGGTTTGCTCCCCTTTTATCAGCCAGTGGTGAAGCCCAGCCATTCAGGGGATACTTTGGAGTAAGACTGGCATATGATGATAGGTGAATCACAAAACACTGAAATCATATTAAGGGTTCTACAGGAAACTGTGGAAGATCAAGCCCCATTTCCTTTCCTTAAAATCGAACACTTGACCAAAACCCATAGTACATCTTCAAAGTGCAAAGCACAACTGCACAGCTCATGGCATTCATTTTCCACCTGCCCTGTTTAAACCAGCACTTGAGCCCCATGATAAACTGCACATCTGGTTTCCCTCCAGAGAAGAGAAAGAAGCAGCAGAACATTAAGTGTTAACTATGGCATCAGTGGAGGAAATTCAGATAGTACAGTGAGAGAAGCCTCAAAAGACTTTAAGAGTATAAAGAAACTATGTATACAGGAGTGACATCAGGGAAGAGGTGGGAGGTCCAATGCACCTACTTTGAATATGGACACATAATTCTTTATTTCATGTTCTGTGGTGTTTTGGTTTTTTTAGAGCTTGTATATCTATTGATAACACACACCAGTATTTTTCACTTCCCTGACAGAAGCACTGAAAATCATAGAATCAGAACCCATTTATTTAGTCCCAAAGAAAATCAGAAATAAGAGCAGGTTTCAGCACTAGAACACTCATTTCCAAACCTCTGAGGACCAGATGCAGCGGAGCTGGAAAACTCAACAGCTGTAATGTGCACTGAGGAGTCACATTTGTTTAAGAAAAGCCACATTACTTATATTAATTGGATGTGTCCAGCTCATCCTGAGTCCACTTAAGCCTTGGCAAACCTCTAGCTCCAAAGCATAAAGAAGTATTAATATAGATATTCCTTTATATTTTCCCGTTTACATAACAACTCCCACCTTTGCATCCTAATGCTTACTCTTTGGAACACAGAGAACTATTGACTCATATCTGGACTGGGAGGCCAAAAACTCCTAAATTTAGAGATGTTTGGAACAAGAGAGTTTGTTTCAGGCCCATCCACAACAGCAAATTAAACACAAGTCATCATCTGTGCAAGTGACATTTTCAGCATGTCCAGAGCCTGGCGTGAGCTGACATTCTTTCTCCCAGTAAGATTTAGAGAATTTGCACATTGCAAAGTACTGAGGTAAACCCTGGTCTGAGGGCCAAGTGCATAAATTAGACCTGTCCCCTCCCTTCAGTAAATTACACATATACACACTGTAGGTTGGCTAACTGTGCTTTGGCAACTTGAACAAGTCTGCTTGAGTGCCTGGTAACTGAAGGGGAGTTTGTGTCATGCTCATGCATTTACATTTTCTTTTCTAAGTCTTTGGTGCAAGGAATATGTTGTACATCATTTTTGCCCCTCCATTCACATCAGATACTAGATTAAACAGACAAGGAAAAAAAATGAATATTAAAAGTGTTGGCACATACTGCACTTTCTCAGCAGAAATCATGTCACTTGTACATCGGTTTGGTTTAAATTACATTGGTCAATTTAAGCTCAGCAAGAAGTGCCAGATCAGCATCCTCAGAGACTGAGGTCCTCTCCTCATTCACAGAACAAGTCCAGACCAAGAAATGTCAATTAAAGCTTCATGCACAATGCTCCTTCCTTAGAAGACAGTTCTATTTCCTCAGTCCAACCAAGTGCTCACCAGTTCCTTGAGCCCTCAGCTTATGTGGCAAAAAAAACCAAAAAATATGACCAGTTGGCATGATGATAAGGGGACTGACACCATCAAACTGCTTCTTCAAACACCGTCAAGATTTTTATGAGCTGTATATTTACAGTAGTCCATGTACCTGTGAAATAACTGAATCACTGTCTTCCATGTGTCAAAACGATGCCGTTTCTGGGCTGTTCCATCTTCCTCCCACAGATTCTACCACAGTTTAGGGAGAATGCATGGCCTAAAAACCTCAATACATGTTGCAGCTCAGAGTGGTTCTTGGTGACTTCTAAAGAAGTAATAGAGTGAACACCAGTAGGAAACCCACACATTGTCCCAAAGGGATGCACTTTGCACTCTAAGCTTCAGTCTTTCAAACTGGATTATCCATGTGAAGCTTTTCTCTATGACCTGAAGAACCAGTCAAATTATTTTTAATTGAAGATGGAAAGCCTCACATAATCAGATGACACGAGAACAAGGGCTTCCTGAAAAATGGAAAATGAGGAAGGATTTTGGATTGAATCACAAAAGAACTTAATAATTTGCAAACATCTTATCCTGCATTTCCAGTAAAATCATCCTCTTCCCAGCATCTCACTCAGCCCAAGACCTCCTCTTTCAAAATTCCTTGGTATCCCATCTTCCAGGATTCCTGGTATCTCTGCTCCCCCTCAACATCTTCCAGAAAGTCTTGCCACAGATCCATGGCATTCCAGTGCTGTGGCATTCCTCAGTATCCCCTTAAGCACCTGGAGGATGTGTTATTTTGTCTGAGGTGTTCAGGCTCTTCCTATCAAGTCTTCAGCCCTTCCCAGTGTGTCCTGTGCAGGGTGAGGAAGATGAACAGCAGAAACAGCTTCAGGAGTGTCTGGACAGAGGGTAAGAGCTCAGTTCCTTCCCTTAAATCCCCTGAGTGTTCACTTCTTAGCAAGCAGAACTGTTGTTCCAGAAATGAGATCCAGAAATAAAAGTTGCACAAAAGGTTTCCCTTCTTTCAGTTATTTCTAAAATTATATCCAGGAAAACAAATTGATAGTTAGAAGCTGACCTTGGGAGTTGGCAGAGTCTGCTGAAGGGCAGTGGGAGGACACATTGCATGTCTGTCTCCCAGAGCATTCTATCCTGTCCTTTTGACACTGCACGTTCAGCCCTGGTTTGGAAGTGGCCACTGGATGGGAGGTAGATTTACCTCAAGAGGGAAAGGAAATTACGGCAAATAAAGAGGGCTGCCTGCTGGTTGAAGCCTCTCCAGAGCTCTGGAGCTCTCAGCCGTGCTGTGCTGACGCCCAAGCAGCAGCCACCAGGCTGGGGGACAAAGCACCTTAGGGACCAGTCTGCTGCATTGGTGTTGATGGGAGGCCAGTCCCAGAGCACCAGCACTGCTGACAGCAGCTCCCCCCTGGGCTTTGGGTCCCTGTTTCCTCCTCTGCCTCACCTACAGAAAGAGATCCTTGGCTTCACAGTCCCCTCCCTCCTCTGCAATTAGGACTACACTTCATTAACAGACTCCACAACACAAGCCTGTATGGAATTCCCAGACCCATGGCTCTGGGGGCTCTCTCCAATGTACACCACATTTGAAGAGAAATGCTTTCTCTTATGCCACCCCCTCCTATTCCCAGTAACAGAACTGGTAGCACCTCCAGACAGCTCATGGTGTCAGAGGGAACAGTGGATAAGTATTCAGTGTTCACAGTAATCTCCTTTACTATGATTTAGCAGAAATGAAGCTGGCATGGCCTGAATATAAAAAACCCCAAACCCAGTCTTTTGAGCATAGTCCAGAAACTGCTGCTACAAAGTTATGCAAATTCCAGAACTTATGTTCCTGCAAATAAAATTTTTCCAGGAGAGAACATACAGAGGAGACAGTTGTGCTCTAGCCTGAAGAGGAATCAGGAAATTCAGGGTCTGCTCCCAGCTCCACTCACAGACAGGTAGTTTGGCTCACTCGGCTTCTGCTCTCCATTGTAAGACCAAAACAATAATAATAAAAATCACAATGAAAGCAATTGGAAAATATTTGCATAATTATTTAGCATGTGTTTGCATGCTTTGCAAGTTACACAAGGGATTGTTCCTCAAGCCACAATATCAGACAGATAGGGGAGTAGAAAGTGGGTAGGAGAAAGGGAACAAAACCTAGTACATGTAGAAGTAAGTTCAGTTATGTAGAAAAACAACCTGAAATGCACATGTAAGAGAGGCTAAATATGCAAAGGCTCAGATCCTGGTGGAAGAAGTCAAGGAGTTCATACTGGGAACAGAGGCTATGACACAGAAGGAAGTATGGAAGTAATTGTGGAAGAAGCTGATAAATGGGTGGAGTTGGCTGAAAATACTAGCAGAGAAACGATGATGATGATGAATACGTTTTCAGTTTGGACAGTAATGAAGCATGAGTCCTACTGACTAAGGGTGAACCAGTGCAGACAGTGACTGTTAGATTCTGCTGCTCCAGGGCAAGATGCATTGCACTGCATCTAAAGCACAGCAGGACTGCTTGGGGAATAACCCAACCTCTCAGAGTGTTATCTCGGCCACTTTCAAGTAGCGCTCAGAGCCAAGCACCTGCCTGAGGAACAGATTGTTCCACAAGGCTTTGATATGGCACATTTACCAGCAGGTTCAACCAGTACTTCGGTGAAACATGAAGTCAAGTCAATAGGACAAACCCATGTGGGAGTAACTGTGAGTCACATTCCTGCAGGAGTGGCACTCCTGCCCTGAGCCGAGCCCATCCCAGAGTGGTTGCCTGGGCTCCCAGTGAGGATCAGGTTCTTCATCTGAAGCATCAAGCCCTGCTTCATCTGGATCAAATGGGCTGCTTTGATCTTTAGACCCCACTATATGTGGACATGTCAGATGAGGCTTCCTAAACACTCAGACATCCATGGAGACAGAAATATCCACAGGAATCAATGCAGATATGTCACCTTGGCCAATTTCACAGAATCACAGAATGGCTTGGGTTGGAAGAGACCTTAAAGTTCATCTGGATCCAACCCCCCTGCATGGGCAGGGACACCCTCCACTAGATCAGGTTGCTCAGAGCCCCATCCAACCTGCCCCATCCTTCCAGGGATGGGGCTTCCACAGCTTCCCTGGGCAACCTCTTCCAATGTCTCACCACCCTCACAGGAAAGAATTTCTTCCTCATGTCTCACCAAAATCTCCCCTCTTCCAGTTTTAATCCATTACCCCTTGTCCTCTCACTACAAGCCCTTGTCAAAAGTCTCTCTCTAGCTTTCCTGTAGGCCCCTTCCAGGTACTGGAATTTAACTTACTATGTTTCCTTTATGCTTTGACAACTCTCAGCTGAGGCTGGTTCTATGATTTGTTGAACTAAATTAGGGAATTTAGGGGGATTCAAAAACTAAAAAAATGGAGCTGAAGAGTAGCTGGGGTTTTCATACTCAATGAGGTAAAATAATAATCAGCTATCAAGAGAAAAATATGGGATGGATCCCTCTGGCAGTAAAAATCTTAAGAGCATTATGAGCTACAGGTTACAAGAAAAAAAGACAGATAAACCCAACCATGGGAGAACAGCAAGAAAAGCAGCTGGTTCAGATATTCATCTTGACAAAACTCTGGCCAGCTGCCAAATATACCCTTCCCTCCCAGCAATAATTTGGGCTTGAAGGGAGCATAAACATCCCTTATTATTCTATATCATTAATTGCCAATTCTACTTGGTGTCCAAATCCCAGAACATGAACATCTGAATTCAAATATGATGTGGTCCTTAAGGGTCACGTGGAGAGAAGCATGACTTGCCATATGGAAAATATCACTCAAAATATTTTTATCTTATGTTAAGAGTCATTCAGTCTCCCACTGATGTTTGCCCTAAAACTAAGGAAGAGTGAGGTTGTTTAAGCACTGTCTGGTCTCAGAGATTATGAATGGATGTCCATCCAGTTTTACTGCACTCTGGTGTGGTCTTTCTTGCTGCAACATGCACATGTAGCCATCTACAAAATCCACAAATGGGTTTTTTTTTGTAAAAGTGGTGCTACCAAAGGAGAACATGAGCCAAAGATGTTCTATTATCCATATCCTGTTAAAGGTCAGAGAGAGCTTTTACCTCAGTGCTGTAATATGGCCAGAAACTTAATTGAAGATATACAAAAAGGTTATTAATAAAGAGATGAAGCTGTAGTAAATTTAATACAGCTCACAGAAGGACTTTTGCTAGAAAGAGAAGGTTACACAGATAGACAGATAGGCCTTTAATTAAGGTGTATTGCTGGGTTAAGTGTAAATTTTCCAAGCAAGGAAAAGGATCTTCATCCTTTCCAAGCAAGGATGAAGATAGAAAACTGGTAATTGCTTCCAATTCATATTATAAAAATCAGTCATGTTCATTTTACTTCCTATGACAGCCTCACTTAATTCTAAGGTTCATTCACTTAATTGGAAAGGAGAATTCTTTGAGTAAAAACATAAGAAATTGAAGAGACAGACAGATTGCAAGAATTGAATGAACAGCACTTTAAATGAAATCATTAAAACCCCTCGTCCAAGATTCGCAATAGATTCATGTTTGCTGTCCTCAAGGGATATTTATTGTCAAAGCTGAGTAGGAAAAGATTGGAAATTATATCAGAAAAAAGTCTCTAATGGTCTTCTTGAAAATTGAATCAAAAGAACGCCCTGTTTGTATTACTATCATAATTTTTCCATGTCTCAAAATTAGTATGGACTAGAAAATCAAGTATTTCTCTTAATGAGACCTCTTACAACAATGGTATCACTTGGTCAAGTATAACCAAAAGGTACCCAAGCATACAAACCAAATTTGCCTTAACCACTTTCTCATCTTTTACTTCTTCACAACAGAGTTATAGGAGGGAGTATGTTGCAAGACAGCATTGTTCTAAGTATTCATACAACTCTGCATAAAACAGACTCAGGAAAAAAAAAGGAAAAAGCTTTACTAAGAGGCTGAGTCTTTGTGGTTTGGGAGTTATCCAGTTAGTGATAAGAGAACAATATGTGGTGGCTTAAGTGGCCAATAACAAGCAGCAATGATAAGGGCCAACATTTAAAAGTAATAGTCCTAGAGAATACAAGTAATTAACAAGACTAAATATCAGAATCACCAGTTGACTACTAGTGAATAATAAATCTACTTCTCTTTTGCAGGTAAATTGCCTTAAAAAAGAAGATGAAGGTCCGAGGGAGGTTGTTTAGTTTTTCAGTGGGAATATTCTTGCAACTTCAGTGGTATCTAGACAACTGCCTGCTCTCCTTCCTTTGACAAAGCCCAACACAGGACAGATGATTGCACATTTACTGATACTGGATAAGAGATATAATTCTGTAATTATAATCAACCAAGGGGCACTGAATTTTAATCTCCCAATTCATAAATCAAAATAAGTGCATAATAAATCCATTCCTGGCATTAGCAAGTGAGTTCTGTACAGACAGAAATGTCTTTCTGGAATCCACTTAAGCAACCACTTGAAAAAGATCCATAGCAGAAAGAGGACCCTAACAAGTGAAGAAAGCTGTGGCAAAGACAATGATAAGTAGCACAGAGCTAAATCTCTCTCTGTCAGAAGTCAAGTGATGTTGAAGAAATTACTCTATGGATGGGTTTGGTCTATTTCTCTGATTTCTGGAGGGAAGTGACAAAAGATATTGCTCCATCAATGGATATAAAGAGAAGGTTAAAATGTCCTGATGCTAATCATTCAGCAAATATCAAATAATAACATTGCAGAAGTATTCAATTTCAATTTTCAAAGTGATGCACAAGATTTAACTAATTATGCAGCAAGGTTAGAGCAATTAGAAGCTCAGATGTTAGGTTGCTAATAGGAACAGAATAATAGATTGGATTAATTATCTTTAAACAATTTGAGCCTAAAAGAAAACACTACCACATTCCTACATTTGCATGTAAGGAATGAGATCTCAAAACATCAAGAACATTAAAGCTAGCAACAATAAATTTTTACCTGTCAGGAGGAAGGGAAGACAGAGCTCCAGAAAGGCCAGGGAGGATTAGGGAGAACAGTAGACAATCAACAGTAAAACAGACACAAAGCTGGGAACATAAATATAAAGTGCTTGAGGAAATCCCTAAATCCATTGGTATTAAAGCATTGACAATGACTTTTCAATGTTGTGGTCAGCCTCACAATCACAGAGGTCTGTCATTTATGACAGGGGAAGCAGGATCAGGTCTTAGAGTGAATAAGTTAAAGCTTTAGTGAGATTTGAAGTTATGTCATGAAATGCACTTCTGGTGATTTGCTTAAGAGAGACAGCCAACAGCTACAAGTAGGCCTGAGTTGTGAACAGAGGAACAAGGCAAGGCAAGGTAAGGTACAGGGTGACACTGAAGCATTTCAGATGCTTGGTCAGGAGTCGTGCCATCAGAGCTCAGTGATACCTTCTCACAGCACCAAAGCTTTCCCCACCCTTTGCTTCTGCCCCTGTGCTATACCCATTCATGTGGCGAGACAACTGTTGTGGAACTACTTGGAGAACTGGATCACTAAAATAACCCAAGTAAAAAGAAAATATCCAACTGAAAATTAAGGGGCTTGTCTGGTTTTTTAGCTCAGATTATTTCCCTGATCTCAATTAAAGCAGAGCTCCACGCACAGTTAGACTGGCACCAAGATGAGACAATAACCTGCAGCATGAGGGCAGAAATGAACTTCTAAGGTAGAAGGAACTTCTGAAAGTGGCTTCATCACTTTGCTTTTGTTTTCAGTAAATGCAAAATCAGCCACCTCCAGGAAAAGAGAAGCAAGCCAAGTTCCATTTTCCAAGTGTAAAAGTGAGCACCAGGCAGTTATCATGGACTTGCTGAATGCTATGTATTCACAACCTGCCCTTCTCACTAACTCTGAGAGGGACTCAGCAAAGACATTAAGCAAGCACAAAATTAAGTTCTGATAAACCTCCACATTTGCTAAGAATTATAGCCTAAAAGGAACTTCTCCGGTATCTGAAAAGAATAAGATGTGACAAAAGCTGAAGAAATATAATGGAAACTCCCTTTGATTTCCATAAGTACAGGGTCTAGGTAAAGTGTAAGAAGGAGGAAGAAGGAGGGAAAGGGACTGTGTTATTTCAGGGAAAAAATAGCCAGGGTTCCTGCCTAGAGGGACAAACCCAGCCATTCTTTACTGGAAGTACCCCCTGTCCCAGTCTGTACCAGTTTCTGCTTCTGCCAAGAAAATCAGAGTTCTTAAATTACTTCTGTATTGTGCAGTGGTTCTGAAAGGATGCAGCAAACACAGGAAAATGTAGCTGTTAAGTTCAGCTTCCTCACTCCCTCTTCCGCATATGACACCTCGTTTACTTAATGTTTTTGTTTTCCCATGTGCTCTGAACACATACATGGAACTTTGCATCCCAGTGCTCAGCCAGACACAAGGAGGGAGGTACTGCCCACCCAGCTGGTTCAGTCAACATCTCTCAACATCCTTCACTTACCCCTTCTCCTGCCACATCTCTGTCTTCATGCCTTTTCCCTTGGATCTTTCTCTTGCATTTTTTAATGTGGACTCTGCTTCTCTTTTCTCCTAGGATCCAAAGAGGGATAAGTGTGGAGGTACATCAGAAAAAAACAGCCTTAGTCTTTATGGTTCACAAGCTGGTTTAGGTAAAGGAGATCCTGTCCAGTTCTTAAGCATATGTGTGTGTGTGTAAATGTATACCTTTAAAATCAAAGAATAGTTTGGTTGGAAGGGATGTAATGCTATTTCTTAAATTTCTAGCCCTGTTTACATTAGAGTGATATGAAACTGAAAGGCAGGAGTGATTTATCCAGTCACCACCATGCTAAAAGATAACACTGTGCAAGTGGTTATGTGCTCTCATGGACAGTACAGAGGGATGGAGTCCAGAAGCCTGAGCTCATCCTGCCACTGACATCCAGTTCAACCTTAGGCAAATTATACAGCTTGATCCTAGACCTACTGAAGTCATTGGCAAAGGTCCATTTGAGGTACCAGTACAGGATCAGATCCTGCATCTCTTCTCCTCCTTTGCTGCAAAGTGTCTCTAGGGTGAAAGTGTGTAAAGTGTTTTCAAAGATTTAAAGTACTATAGTTGTCATCCTATAATTTGTATTCATGCCTGATAATTTTTAATTGTGGGAGTAGGTCCACTGGCTCCATAGTTGTCACTCTTTGTAACATTTCTATTATTCCTAACACATCTAGTTTTCTGGCATATTTCTATTACTTTTAGAAAGGGAACATTTTTAGCAGCATGCTTTATGTATTCAATCAATGCATAACCTAATGAACCAAAGAAATGTCGTAAGAAATGTAAAGAATATATTCTTATTATTACATCCAATATTTAATTGCCCAAAGTTACTCTCAAGTCAAACCTCCTGCAGTTCAGAGGGGTTTGTCCCAGATCTCTTTGGTTCTTTTGTGGGGTCTTTTTTATTAATCAGTCAGGACTCGTTTTTCTTATTTTTTAGAGGTTTATTCTATTAAAGAGCAAAATCACACCTCAAGTGAGGCTGTTGCATTAGTACTTTGCCCTCAATTCTGCAAACACCTTGTAGGGTTTTTTTTTTACTCCATCAAAAACAAGTTTGTAAATCTTGGCCCAAATTACATTATGGAAATTTCATAATGCTGTTTGGGTTTGTAGATCCTTCTCAGGATCCTCAAAGAGAAATGGAAAAAAACGGGTCCAGAACACACATATAGGCCAAGTTTGCCAAAGTTTAATTTTATAACTGAGTGGGCCAATTATTTTCCCTTCATTATCCAAATGTCTGGAATTCCTCGTTTTGTCATCTGTCATCCATTCTGTGGTGTTACTGCTACAGAATGAAGCAAATGTCTTCCTCTAGGAAAGGACCTTATAGGGCAGACATTCACCAGGTGATCCATAAGTTAGGTGGCTCCCTGTTTTCCACTCCAAAAGAAGTGGTAATGAGCCAGAAACAAGTGCTACCTGTAAAGGAAAAGAAAGCTCCTGAGACACTTTTAGTACACGAGGATGTCCGGAGCAAGGTGAAGTAAATCATAGACTCATAGAATGGTTAAGGTTGGAAGGGACCTTAAAGATCATCAGGTTTCAACCTCCCTGCTATGATCAGGGACACCTACCACTAGGACAGGCTGCACAAGCCTCATCCATCCTGACCTTGAACACCTCCAGGGAGGGGGCAGCCACAACCTCCATGGGCAACCTATTCCAGTGCCTTACTGCCTCAATCAAAGTGACAAATAGCTAGCATCCACAGCACACCAGCAAAGCAGGAGCAGATGCTCAATCCCACATCCATGTATCTGTCCATTTCAGTTTGACTGTTTCCAGGACCAGTTACGTCTGGTTGATTCCTTACAGTTTAGCCAGTTCCCATGATTGTTTTCATACAAGTTAAACATAGGCCTTACCAGAGGTGTTCTCTTTTATTAAAAATGGTCCTTTGCACATGGAAATGTGTTAGTGCTTGTCTTTATCTTACCTAACTTTAGCTGTCTAACATCAATCAGCAACACTAAACTACCCACCCCAGATTGTCTACATATTTTGTTGAGTATTAGGAAGTGGTATTAGGAAGCAACTTCAAAGGGCAGTTCATTCCAGCCCAGCAGAATGAAGACAGACAGGATGAGTCACCATCTCAGAGTACTTGCTTGTCCCCATTGACATCAGACCAAGAGTTGGATGGCTTGCTTAGACTGAATGCTTAACTTCAGATGGCTGAAGTTAGGTAAAATGAATCCCACTCAGATTTTTATTCAACATCAAATTCTGCTGCTTCCCACACCCTAAATTATTTTAGTCATCAGATGCCTTACTCACTGCCTTTTGCTGTTTTGCTCAAGGAGCTGATTTAGGGAGTAAAAAGCTTTTCCTAGAAACCAAGAGGAAAATGCTTCTTGCTTTTTTAACTTTGCTTCTGTTAGCCAAGTACTTCCTCCACTATGGCAAGGTGTGGGTGTGGTGAGCTCGTTGTGCGTAAGAGGTGCCAGTGACGCCAAAGCCGGGGAGTGGGAGATAATTTTCAAAAGCTGCCTAGCAAGCAGTTGGACAACTAAAGAACACAGAAAGGGGCTGGCTTGGCAGACAGAGCTGTGTTGGTTGGTGGACTAACTCAGCACTTTGCAGAGAGCACAGTGCAAGTAGATAACCCAACCCTATGGAACTTCAGCAGCAGCTGAGGGGGGCTCTGATTTCCTCACAGCCCTCTGAAAACTCAAGTGTTGGATTTTAAAGAGGCAGCTAATGGATCTCTTGGTGACTCAACATGAGTCAGTCCAATTAAGAACTGAATCAGGCTCTCCAAATATTCCCATGAAGCTCTTCCTCTGAAGACTTCAAAGGGCATTAGGAAGATTCAAAATGCTAACAAGTAGGATAATCCAATGATGATATCAGCTCTGGCATGATGCATTTCCCATGTGACCAGGGACAAGTCCATTTAGAGGCACACTTATTGTAGAGATTTAGAAGCCACACAGAGATTTGGACTGAAACATAATAAAGATTGCATCTTGACAATTTTCTCTGTGGAATTCTATAAACTGGTTGTAAAATTTTATAGAAAGAGCATTCCACTAACTATTGCACTCTGGGGGCTTTCCTATAATAAATACCTGTCCTGTTCTATTTTGGAACATAACTGAGCTTTACTGCTCAGTCAGATCCATTGTTTGAACCACACAGCCCTAAAATAATTATTTGCTATCAAACTCCTGTTTGAGGAGAAAACAAGCATGAGGCAAAGCTGAACAGAATGATGTTATATGTTAGTTTAACCCTTCCTTGATGGAACTACAAAATACCTGCATTAATATCACACAAAGTAGTTGTACAGTTTTTAGGACTCCTCTAGTTCCTTCTGAGGACAACAATGAAACCCCACACTGCTTTCGTTTGGGTGAAGTTGCTGACTGGATTCTCAGAAAATAATACTAGGCCAGCCCCTCAAAATAACAAGTACTTTTCTGAAAGCAGTGACTGTAGGAGCAGCTGAGCATGTTCAGCAGCATTGCTGCTGCTGTCACCATGAAAATACCGGGGGCCTAATAGTGAACCCAGTAAAATCAACAGGAAATCTGCTATAAACAGCAACCACCCTTGGACTGAGCCCTTATGCAAGTGCTCTTTTTTGCAAAGTACAAGAGCACAAATCAAATTCAAGACACACTTGATTGGCAGCAGACAGTATAAGTGCCCTACACATTGTGTTGATAAAGTAGACAAGTCATCATTGCAAACACTTGCACAATATCTAGACAGTATCAGATATGCTTAAACCACCTTAACTGCAGAGTGGTAGACCAAAAGTAGCTGAGTTGCAGTGGAATCTCTGTGCAGCAAGGATGGATCAAGATCCTATAGCTCCAGGTACCACACAAAAACATGCAGGTGACCTCAGATAGTCCCTGAAAATCCCATCTGGGCTTGTTCTACCTATAAGTTCCCTGATTTGAGAGGTATCCTCCTGTGAACTAGCACTTGGAATAGAAGATTGCCAGCACTGGCCTTCTCCTTGTGACCCCAGCACCTTCCCTTGTCAGAGCTTTCACAGAGATTTTATCAATACCATAACCTCAGACAGTCCAGGGCAGAGGTTTGATCCATGAGTTCTCATGTTGTGTAACTGCTAGGACACTCCCTGGCATGGCAGTGACCTGTCCCAGCAAGTGCTCTTCCAGACGATGCTTGGACACACTCGGTGGACAGCCAAGGCCAAGGACTGTTCCCAGGGGGCAATCTGGATGAGGCCACCTGCTTGGGAATGTGTTTGGGTTATTTTCTTTCCCAGCCATAGCCAGAGACACTAGGGAATGAATGGTCACTATTCCAGAGGCGCTGAGCTACGCTTCCTGAAAAAAAGAAGCTGCCTACTGAAAATAGCACTTTGGATAGAACAAGCAAAGAGAAAGCTCTTGCTTTTGACTAGGTTTGCCCTGTGCTGTGGCTGAGCTGAGCACTGCAGTCTCTCGGGCTGCCATCCAGCTGGATCCAGCAGCAATTCATTCACTAGAAAAAAGTAGAAAAAGAAACAGGAAAAAACCATATGAGGTTTCCATGGCTACTGGACTGTATACTTTCTCCCAACCATTATCACAAGTTTTGCCATCCAAACAAGCAACAGATGTCAGAAATAATGTTTGGGCTTGGTGAGCATTCATTTCAGATACACCACAGGGAAAGGTGCTGCTGTTGAGCCCAAGCAAGTGGCAGGTTTCATCTACGGGCAAAATCCAAAGCACAGACATCCAGACTTCTAAGTACTGTCCCTAGAGCTCCCCTTCAGTAGTCTTTCCCAATTCTGTTGAACTTCTAAATTCCATGTTCTTTTGTAATGGTTGTTGAAAATCATAGGTCAAGAGTAACAGCACATAAGGTTTTCTGCAGGACTAACATATAAAAACTACAGCATTTTGTAGAGAAATGGCACAAACTTTAACATTCTAGAACAGCAAAGAGAGGACAGAAATAAAAGCCATGTAAACCAGTTCAGTGATGCTGGACTTTTGAGCAGATTATTGTGTATCCAGTTATGATACATTCAGAAACAACAGGTGGAAGTACAAGAGGTGTTTCATTTCATTCGACTGTGTGCCTGATCAGCTTATCACTGTTAATGAGATAACATAAAATACAGCTCAAAAACTCTCAAAACTGTCATTAACCACTAACCCTTTACTTGCTTTCCCATTATCTATTTCATCCTACTTCCCTTTTACAGCCTTCACACTCGGGTCCTCTTTTGGGAGCAATACCTGGATTCTGCATTTGCTACAGAGCCTTCTTCCCTCACTTCTCTTTTTTCACAGAATCACACCATCATTCTGGTTGGAAAAGACCTTTAAAATCACCAGGTCCAACCATAACGTAACTCTACCAACCATTAACCTAACTCTACCAAGTTCAATGCTTACACCAAGCTCCTAAACACCACATCTGTATGTCTCTTTCACTCCTTCAGGGATAAAGACTCAACCACCTCCCTGGGCAGCCTATTCCAGTGCCTAATTACCCTTTCAGAGAAGAAATTTTTTCTAATATCTAATATCTAAACCTCCCCTGGCACAACTTTAGCCCATTTCCTCTTGTTCTGTTGCTTGTTTTAGACAAGTTCATTTCTTTACCATACAGGCAGCCATTACAAGTTTTAGGACTGGGAGGTTCTACAGAGATTTTTGTATCCCTGACCAAATTTCAAGCATGTTGTTTAAGGACTTTGCTAAAGTTGAATCTCAGCACTGTTGATTTATTGTTGTTGTAACTTGGATTTTTTGCCAAAATATAATAATAGACCAAAAAAACCCCAGGGAGTTTTGTTACATATCTTTGCTGGTTAACAGTCTGCATGAACCACGGGCTACTCAATAGTTAATAATAAAAAGCTTCTCCCATCAACACTTGGTTTGAAAGGACTACAAGCTCTGAGTCATTGCACAGTTGATTTGAGCTTAACCCTAATAGCTCTGTTATGTCGTGGCTTATTCTTAAATCTACTTGGAAGCAGAAGAGAGTCCACAATGAACTTGTAAGGTTTAACACTCTATTACCAGGTAAACTGCTTTAGCTTGATTAAAAATATCAGTAGTGTCCTTTCCACTACATCACAGAGCTGTAAAGTAATGCTGGAGCAAAAGCATGTGCCTGCTGGTATATGCCTGAAGAGGTTCTGGGAATTAATTCTGCTTTGCAGAACTATTCCAGTTATTCATATGACTCAGCGGCTGAGACTGGGATCTTCCTGCACTCACATGGTGACGTGCTGATTCAGGCTGGCTCAGCAGGACAGGAGAGACACCTTATCAAAAGAAAAGCCCTCTTGGGGGACGGGCTCTCCCAGGCACTGAGAAGGAAACTTCTGCCGCTAGCCCAGCGGGCTGAGATGAGCGCCTTAGTATTAGAGCTGGATGATTTTCCTTACTCTGGGTAAGAAGGGAATCATTCCACTCAACCTATACAATATTTCTTAGTGCTGATGCTGTGATATCTGCTCAGATGTGATTTCAGGGCTGAAGGTCAGCAGTGCTCTACACCTCTTCGTTCAGAGTCAAAGAGGATTTCAGCCACACTCAGTACTCACATTGTGTTTATAAATGTTTTAGAAAAGGTCAATATCTGGCTATCCCTTGTTACACACATGTTGCAGACAGGAATACTAAATTGAAAGTCATTTATCAGCATCCCCTAGACTTACTTAACTTTATATGTGGAGACATTAATAATAATTAACCCTTTATAAGCCAACTGCAGACAGCACCTTGATTGACAGAGCCCTCATCAGCCCCATTAGGCAGAGCAGATCGGATTTACCTGATTAAATTCAGGCATCTAGGATGGAAACCTGAGCGTCTGAGCCAGTCACCCCACACTCTCTCTGTGGGTAACACAGTCAAGGAAGTGAGTTCAGTGCTCCAAAAGTAAACATCTAAAATAGGTCTCTTGAATGGTAGCCAAAGAGTTTTAAGTGACCTGCCCAGGATCTCACAAAACAGACTATAGCAGATCACAAAGACCTACATCTCCTAAGTCCTGTTCTTATTCTCAGTCCACAATACCACAGCTGCCCTATAATCACATAATCATAGTTCTGCAATTCTTCAGTGAAGCTGTGAAAGCATTTAATCAAGAGTCTTAAATCTGCCAGCTCCAGAAAAACAGACTTCCTTTAATATTATGCACAATCAGGTATTTTTGAAGGAGCAGTCAGTATAGCAAATATCTCAGCCACCTAAACATTACAGGACAGAGAAGTACCTGGTGAAGTGCAGAGGTTACACCTCACACCAAGTACTATGGTTTCACAGCTCATCCTGATACAAAGAGCAATTCCAAAGTACTTTGCAACATGTACCAATTGCAATACCAAAATATTACTTCCCCTGACATTACAGTTGGATTTTCTCTTTCAAGAGACATTATTTTCTCTCTGCTCTGCTGTTCACTTCTCCTACAGTAAATGGTACATCCAAAATATGGGATATTTATATTTACCCTTTAATGGGTAAAAGAATAATGACAGTAACCTGTGTTACATATATGAATTAAGAAAAAGCCATCTGCTGACATAGGCTTTAGCAGGTATCAACAGATTGGAGCAGGAGGAGGTACTGCCTGTGAACTGAAAACAAGGCTGTCCATAATATAAAGGAAAAAGGAGAAAAAAACCCAACTGTCTCAGGATCTTCTTCTTATCCAGCCCAAAGATCTGGAAGATTTCTTCATTACTTGTCAAACTACAGCTGCTGATGTAGGTACAGCCTCCCACAGCTGCCTCCAGTCCATAAAGCTGTAAATTCCTACCAAAAAGAGAACTTAAACATTTTTATCTACAGGGAAAAACTTAAGCACTAGGTACTCAGAGGCAGAGACCCACATGGAACTTCAGGGTTAAAAAACAGAGGAAAACTGTAGCCTGGGAAAATTAGGGGCTTTCCATTCCCGGTGTAATGAAACGACAGATTTAAAGTTCAGAGTGAGAAAAGTCATTGAAAGGAATTAGATTTCAAGCTTCCTGAGACATACAGGCTTTGTTTTTCAAGTCTATTGATAAATCTATCAGTCTCCCGATTACCGGCCCCCACCTCCTGGAAAACCCTCTAAAAAAGAAATTTGCTGCCTTAATTGGAAGGAAAAGGGTTTAAAGAATATCCACTGTAAGGTCCCTCTGAAGAAGGAAAGTCCCTGGAGGCAAAACAATAATTGGTTTTGACCTTGCACGGTTAAGGAGGCGTTGGTAAAGACGAGACTTAAACACAGTCTGACAACTGTGAGTTCCAATCAAATTCAGAAAGAGACGGAAATTGGATAAGCAAATTCCTTTTTGTTCATGACCCCGGTCCCGTTTTCCTTTCCCCCTGCAGCATGACACATCAGAATCTTTCCTGCGTGCCATAAATCACTGGCAAGACAGCAGTAGCCTTTGAATAGCTGTCTTATATTATGTTCATATCTTCCAGACAAGTGGTATTAGCAGTCCCAGCAGCCCCGGTGAGGGCAGCACAAAGACGAGCTGCAGCAAGGGAGGAAGCAGGGTGATTTCATTGCTGTTTTCAGCCCGGTGTAAATTCCCTCTCTCAGACTTTGGAAGAATTCTTCACATTAGCACTAGTAGCTGCTTGCCAATTGAACAAAATTTGGTTTTGAATGCAGAAACCCACAATCGTCATTCTGTCAGAAGCTTTCCTTTTTGTAAATGTAAGCTTATAGAGGACACTCTTTGCCATTCCCTGCCACTGTTCCGGAAACGTCATGTTTCCTGTGTTACCTTCCGCATGGCAAATGGATCTTGTCTCGGTGTCCCTGCAAACTCCTGGCAGCAACTAGAGGTACCTACATGCTTGTGCCTCTCAATACTCATCATCCCTGCCCAGCACAAGCGTGCTGGCCAGGTGCCCTGCAGCTTGCCAAGGTCTACTCAGGCTTCTTGTATTGTTGGTTACCTGCACACTCCACTGATTTTAGGTAAATCAGAGAACTTGAAACTCATGTTTCTATTTTAAAGACATCTTTAAGACAGACTCCCAGCTGCAGTACTGAGTCCAATTTGGAGCCCCCAATATAAGAAGAACATGGAGCTCCTGGAGAGAGTCCAGAGGAGGGCCACGAAGATGATCTGAAGTCTGGAGCACCTCTCCTATGAAGACAGGCTGAGAGGGTTGGGTGTGTTCAGCCTGGAGAAGGAAAGGCTCTGCGGAGACCCCATAGTGGCCTTCCAGTACCTGAAGGGGTTACAGGTACAGGGGAGGGATTTTGACAAGGGCTTGTAGTGAGAGGACGAGGGGTAATAGATTAAAACTGGAAGAGGGAAGATTTTGGTGAGACATGAGGAAGAAATTCTTTCCTGTGAGGGTGGTGAGGCACTGGAAGAGGTTGCCCAGGGAAGCTGTGGAAGCCTCATCCCTGGAAGGATGGGGCAGGGTGGATGGGGCTCTGAGCAACCTGATCTAGTGGAGGGTGTCCCTGCCCATGCAGGGGGGGTTGGATCCAGATGAACTTTAAGGTCTCTTCCAACCCAAGCCATTCTGTGATTCTACAATGATTCTATGATTAAGTTAATAATGCCTTCAAGGCAGAGCAAAGTTTCCCTTAAAATGGCCCTGAATGCAAGCTTACAATTGAATACTTTTAAAAAGAAAAGAGATTTGGCAAAGATTCACAACACAAAGACCATAAACCAAATAAAAATGCATGAACTAATGGTGAATTTTTCCATCCTACATGGCCAGCCAACTTGAGATGGTCACCACTGAAACCCGACTCATGTAATTTGCAGATATGAGTCACAAGAGTTTCAGGCCCAAAAGCAATAAGAGCACAGCTTGGAGAGATATCAAGACTCTGAAGACAAAAATTAGCTATTTTTAGGGTCTGATGAGACAGAGGTGAAAGAGTAGCTGATCTACAATAAGGTAAATGTGATGTCCAGGTATTTTCTCAAAGTTGAAACGCTTTCCCTTTCTTCTGGAAAGGAGATGAAAGCTGGGAATGGCTTCATACAGATAGAGTTACATGAGTTACGAGCAGCAGGACTGTCCCAGAAGGCCAGCTCCACATGCTTTGACCTTTTCTCAAGTTTTAGGAAAAGCTGCTTCTTACACGTGCCTCCTTCAGCTGAACCTAATCCCTGTTATCATTAGCCATGGCTCTTCCAGTCTGTTAGGTGACATGACAGCTGACTCCTGCTGAGTCTATGGAAAGGACTCAATGCCAGAAGTGCTCCCTTGCTCTTTTAGACCAGAAGTGCCCAAAGAGTCAATGTGACATTCAGAGTCTGACAGCCAAGCAGAATATCTTGACAGCATCCAAGCCATGCTGCAGCTGCTGCAAGTCAGCAATGCTGAGACTCTGACCTGGCACCTAATGTGCTCACTGAGACCAGGGGTGTTTGGCCCAAGCCTAGTCCCAGCAAGCAGCAAACAACCAGTACACAAAGCACAACCATAACTGATCTCTGGAAGGACCAGATTTGGAACACATTTCAGAATCAAAGATCTCTACCATTTGTGTCCTCCAAGTCTCTGCTACCAAGATGCTTCTCACCATGAGTCCTACACCCTGTCTCTTTCCTATTGACAAAGATCTAGTTAAATCACTTTGATTTGGGGAACTGCAGCAACTGAACATTCTCCTTGTTCCAAATTTCATTTCACAGACCCAAGACTTCTACAATGCACTGCTCTCAGTTTTTCTCTCCTGTCCTTAGGAAGTATTACAGACTATGACCAGAAGACACAAAATGAGAGGAGAATGAATCCTTGCCTATAATGATGTTCAAGCAGTATGTGGGCAATGTGAGTTAATAAACCTGGAACAGATTCATCACTGGCACTTTATGTAGGATGATACATATGTCCTGAGCTGGGTCATATACCTAGCACGTCCTTGCTGAAGTGCCAACTTTGCAGAGGAATGCTGCCACTCACAGTGGTGCTGCTCTTAGCTCTTGTACTGCAGAGGCTTCTGCAAAGAGCTAGCAAGGCAGGTTAGCTGGGAGCATATAAAAAAATCTATAAAGAACATTCTATAAACAAGGTTCCATAAAAGACCTAAAAATACCAAGAGAGCAGTTTGTCATTGTTGGGGGTTTTTAAGTTATATGTTTATGGAGCTCTGCTGAATGGCAACAAAGCTTTAGAGCCAGTTAAGAAAAGAGAAAAACCTAATATTCAGTCTGGAAGGTGCTGTGTGCCTCTAACACCCCTAGAAACCAAAGATGCCGAGTTCCCATCACAGTGGCACAACCTAGCTTAAAACCATGGTCCTAAACCATTGTTGGTTATTTACAGTCCTTTCACACTTGCTCAGTGTTCAGGAAGGATGATCCTTGATCCCATGAAGTCTCAATTTAAGTAGGATGGAATTCTGGCAACTTTTTGTTTGCTTGTTTCTGCTTCTTGTTTTTCATTTTCATCTTTTCATTGTTTATGTTTTGTAGCATTTCATAGTGAAACAACATGCTTCAGCCATTGAGCTCAAAAATAGTTTGAGAAAACCTCACAGCATTTTCAGAAGACAAATCAGAGTCTTCAGAGACTGAAGGAATTTACTTGAACTACCTGGGCAAGTCAGTAGCAGAAAGAGCCTCGTCTCTGCTCTCATCATCAAGGCCATAGTGTCTCCTCCATCTTCTGTTTTCAACACTATGAGTTGCAAGAAGGGGAGCCCATGATGGCAGGAAATGAGACAAAACAAGTGTTGTGAGTGTTACACAGGAGCAGGGTAGAGTTTTCTATCACAATCCCTTAGCTCTCCCCATTAAGTGCTATAGTCATTTCTGTTGAGAGGAGATCAGATGAGGACCCGAGACAATTTTTACATACTGTTCCAGCATAAGGCCGCAGCAGAGAGCCCAGCAGAGCCTTGCCTTGTGCATGGCACCTCAAGTTTGAGATGTCCTCAGTTATCCATCTGCAGCTGTTCTGGGAACACGCCATCCTGCTGGGGCACCAGGGTGTCTGCAGTCATGCCATGGCACAGGGACGGCTCCCTTCACTTGGAGGGCACTTTGCCCTGCATATCCTTTCAGGTCACCACGTTAAGTTTCAAGGTCTCTTGAATCCCTCAAATGTACGTTTGAAAGATCATCGAGGCAGAAGCTGCTGTGCTTTCAGTGACTCCTCTGTCAAATTATGCTCTCCCCTAAGAGGGGGGCAACCCAGCTCTCCCCTGCCCAGACATCCATGCTATGAGAATGACACACTGCCAGTCACACTGTTCACACCAACTGTGGCAGTAAACTTTATTTCAACTTTGACATTTAGTTCCTCTAGAGTGACTCATGACCGCCTATGATGCTCCGTTTAGGGATGCAAGACTCAAAAGCCAATGCAGAAAAAAAACAAAACAGCAAGCTACAGAAATCAGAGAGGCATTTGCTGAAACAAGGCACCCCATCATTTATACGTACTGCAGGGAGGAAAATATAAATAAGGACAAGTCCCAGTTGCTGTCTTTTTGCAGAGAAAAGCTGGCTATTCATATTTAAAGTTTGCTTTACTAAGTGTTGTTTTTAAAAAGTCTACCAGCCTTGGTGTCACCAAAACCATTTAGCTTAACAAAACCATCAGGCCTTCCAGTTTCCGGAGTTTTAGAAAAAAACAGGAGCACAAAGTTGTTCTAGAGTGCATTGAATAGAATTGTAAGGAATACAAGTATTCCTTACCTTGTTCAGTCTATTTATAAACCTTGACTGACTTTACAGCTACCAAGAGCAACTTAAGCGATGAATGACAATTTGTGTCCATTCTGATCAGGTCTGAGGTTTCCCAGAGCAGGTGGTAGGTCACAGAAGTGAACATGTTCCATTTCTGCAGGAACAGTGAAGCACATGGGTACAGGGGCTCTGTCATCCCAAGGAGTCCACCATGGTGAAGCCAAGACATCAACCAGACCTGACCAAGACACATCCAAGTCCCTTCCACCTGTCCCTTCTACATTTACTATGTTAGGGATCTATTTATATAACTGGTGCTGAGAAAGCACTAGGGAAAATTAATAATTCTTAAAATCCTGAATTAAATTTCTGTATGTGGGTCTCTAGAATTACTTCACAGATACCAATCAGGACAAACATGGTTGTATAGAAGAAGTTAATAATTTTGTTTTTGTAGGTATTAGAGGTTGTTTTCTTAGGCTGAGTGAAGACATTCTGAAGACAAAGCAACCCACTATTTAGCAATTAGCATTTACTTAAAATCTACACGATGTACAAACACATCTTTCAAAGACATGCTCTCACTTTCTCAGACTGAAAAGATGCTCCTTTGAAACCTTTAATTTCACAGGGAATACTTCCTCGTACCTTCAATGTATATATAAAACCACGAAACCTACTTCACAGACAGAGCTGAGCTCTGAGTTCAAAGACAGCTCACAGATTCTCAAAGCAGAAGCTGGTGTCAGCTGGAAGAGCTCTTGATTCCT
>NW_009952574.1:2358848-2387372 GCF_000747805.2 Chaetura pelagica | reverse complement strand
TATGATGACTTCACCAGCTGAAGAACAGCCCAGAGTGCCCAAGTTTGCCTTAAGTTTCTACCTATAGGCATAAAATGCATTAGCAAACTCTTGCAGCAGGAAATCTGTAAACATGGAAATGAGGGCATAGACGTAGCTGCTGACTGGAAAAGGTCCAAGTTAACCTACTCAGAAACCCCACTCCTTTCCCTCTTCTTGCATCACAGAATTATTTATTTGCCTACAGGCAGTTTGAGGCAAGTAGTACAGTCAAGGGTTGGTATTAAGACTGCTATTGATAGTGGCGTGGGGAGGAAAATTGCAGTGAACGTCAGTAATCTGAGCATTTTTGTACTAGAATAGTGTTCAGATTAATGAAGTTGGTGCTATTTCAAGGTTGTGTTTGCTAATATTAGTATGGAGTCAGACATACCAGAGTGCTGCTTTTTTCTTTCCTATTTTCCCATTTTTCTTTCAAGTTAACATTTTGACTGAAGACAAAATGTAGCCATGGCAGCAGAAGCGGCAAAGGGGATAATATCTCACTATTCAGCTGGCCAAGTCACTTGGATTAGCAGGTTTTGGAAGAAAGAGGTTTCAGTATATTGAATTAACTTGTTTTAGAGTTCTTGATCTTGTTTCAAACCACTCAGCCCCTAAGGTCTCTCATGAGTCAATGTTTCTAACCCAAAAACTGCAGGAGAATTTTTGAATGCACCTCCGTGGTTTAGGATCTTGCTAGTTTGAGGATGAACTTACACTCCTGAAAGGTGTAAAACAAAACAAAACAAAACAAAAAACTACTTTCCAGAACCTGAGTGCTTGTCAAGAGGTACAACTAATAATGCCTTGTTGTTTCACCTGAATATTTACCAAGGTAAGAGAAACAATTATATTGATTATTCCTATTTCCAGATGAAGTGTTACCATTTTTTTTATTTCTTCCCTCCAACTTGGAAATAACTTTCTAAGCTCTAAAAAGCCTCAATATTTGTATTTTATGTAAGCAGCTTAGAAAGGTCAGGCCTAAGCATTTGATACAAGAAATAAACCTATGCAGTCAGACACCACAGGAAGGCCAGGCACTAAAATGTGCTTGGGCACACTATTCAAGTGATGCTTATCCAAAGTTATGCTTTCTGTGCCTCAGTCAGACCACCATGGCAGAGATCATGTCAGTGCTTCCACTGTAAACTTGAAACAGAGTTTACAAATGAACCTGAAAGTGAAGGAGAAGCTTTGACAAAGACACATCCATTTCAATGCAGAGCTGTACCAGAAGCATCTCACTCACTTTTAGCACATCCAAGGATTTGGAAATACAAAGTTGGTGATTGAAGCTGCATTTTTTGCACTTTCACAAAGAAGCCTGAGAGAAACAGCAAATGGTGGTAAAGTCCTGCAGACCAGCTACTGAAGTCCTGTGCTCACATCATCAGCCCTCAAGAGGGATAACCCGAGTGTGGGAGTGAAGATGGTGTGGTCAAGATTTACAGTGGTAAGGAAAGGGGCAAGAAGACCATGGATGTTGGCTCTCTTTCTCCCACCTTCCCTCCCTATAGACAGCGACAGCAATTCCCCTTATACAGTTTTTTGTTCCTGAGGGATGAAGTGCTGAAACAGAAACATCTTGGCCATGCCTAAACTTTCATGCTTGAATACAGGCTTGAGCTTCATACAGCCAAGTGGCTGGACCTGATTGCACTTGGGCTTCAAGGACAGCGCCAGGGTGAGAGCCATGTCTCCACTTCTATCAAGTTTCTCTGCCTGGAAGCCTGCTGGCCAGCTGGGTTGGGACTGGACACAGCCCACAGAGAAGAGGAAGAAATACAGTCTCACAAATTCTTCCACATGACACAGCCTCTGCAGAAGCCTCAGACACTTGGTATCACACAAATATTGTAGAGAACCCTAATCTTGCTGCAAAACATCTATTTAACAAACCACCACCAATCTGTTTCTAAAAGGAATTCAACCATGGAGATATTTTGCTCTGGTATATAAGCAATCACCACACCAGAGCTTTCCTTTCTATGTGGGAGGAAAGAACACCTCTGCCACAGCTTTGTGTGGCATTTGCAGTCAGAGGGTGACCACCATACTTAGCTAACATATACTACTACTCTTTACACAGATTACATCACATAACCTACATGTTGCTTATTTGCTGCCTAGTCATTAAATAAATATTAGTGATAGGTGGGCATCTTAACCAGGCATGCAAAAATAACACCAGCTGTAGAGAAACAGCTTACGCATTATACACACAGAAACAGGTACCCCAGAAATGCAAAGGTATAGCTATTTCTAGTGCAATCTCTATAGGTCTTTATAGTATAACATACTGTCCTCTGGTAGTCCCTTACAACTAATTTCTTACATCTTTCACATAAGATCCTTTCCCCCAGTGATTCATCTTATTACATCTCATAGAAATGCAGCCACCTTCCCAAATTCAAATTATTAGTTTCTTCAACAACACATTTAAGTATGGTACAAATGCTCTGATCTAGGGTCAATTTCAATTCTTAAAAAACAAATTACTCATAGTACGTGTTCAGCTCATTATCCATGTGGGAGTCAGGGAGTAAGAAGTATTACTGTTTACCTACCTAAACGCTCTGAAACTGGCAGATTTCCCCCCACTGCTGTGCTGCTTTTCTCCCATCGTGACTCCAGGAAGATAACTTGCAAATAACAGTCTATGACCAACTCTTCTAGAGTTAACCTTCCCAGTTCATAGACCAGTGGCTCTGTATGTATCCATAACAAAGTATGCAGGACCAAGCCCTGAATTTGGAATTCTAAGTTTGAATCACTTTGCATGAAATCCTCACTTTACTGATCTCAAACTCAGGATTTCACTCTGGGCACTGAAAAACTTTCTGTTCTGCTACTCCTGCCCCACTAAATGTCCAGTTTGCAACAAAGTCCATTCAAAACAATTACAAATCCAAAGGGGCTCTGGAACCTGTGGTTTACCTTCAACCAGTCCAGATAAGAAAGACCCAGAAATCCTGGTATTTTATTGCACAGATGCAACATTAGGGAAACATCTAGAAAGAGCACCACATTTTTGGCTGGATGACTCCAGAAGAAACAGGTGAAATGAAGCAATGGCAGCCTGCTCTGTGACTGCTGAGGTGACTGTGATACAACATGCAGACATGAGAGTGCTCTAGGAAGGACCTTAGTTCTGCCTGACAGACTAGCAGTGCATACCTTCAGGTATTTTAAAGACCAGTTGCTGGAAAGGAGTAGCATGCACCTGTCATAAGCTAAGTCTTCAAGGTGTTTAGAAGATTTCTCAGAGAACCTAAGTCATCTCTGAATCACTAGATTTACCATCTCAAATCCCCTAGGGCATTCTGGAGGATGAGCCCTTCAATACTACACAATTGACAAGAGTTTTGCTTTTCATGGCATTAAAAAACAAATATTATCCTTATTTTACACTTCAAAATTTAACTCGAGTTATTTTCAATTTTAAATTGTCTTTTATCCAAAACTAACTAATTACTAAACAATCTCCTGGACCTAGTATGGTCACAGAGCTAAGCAATTTTACACCAGGAAGACTCCCTTCTGCTGCTTGATAGTGGGTGCATCTAACATTTTGTCACTGACATGACTTGGCAGGTGCCAAGTCCTGGCCTCCCATAGAATATTAAACCCCTGACCACAGCAGGATGCCTGCCACTGACTGCAGCTGGACCCGAAGATCATGGACAAGCCCATCCATACCCAGGTTTGCATTTTAGTCTTGCTGGAGTCACTGTTAACATCCCAATTCCCCACTCCACAGACTCTACCATGAACACCTCCATGGTGAACACCTCTGTCATCATATAGAAGCTTTGTAGAGCTGTGGATACTGCAGACTGCTGTCTAGGCCTGGCTTTTAAAGCAGGAACAGCAGCATTTCCCATTTGGTGTATGATGCCATTCTCCTTCCCACACACAAGCCTGGAATTTGTGGACATGGCAGGAGATGAACACTAATCTCAGTGCAGCATCTCACATTTTATTGCTTTTTAAAACCTAGATGAAGACTGTGCTGTCACTGTTCTGCCTTTAAACAAGCCCTTTCATTTTGGTGCCTTGTGCAGGGCTTTTGGTTTTGCCTTTTAACTTTGATTCTTTTGTGAGAGTTTTTATCCCCCTTCTAGATGTCCCACCCACTCAGCATCACTTGAAATGAAAAGATTAGATGTCATCTAGTCTCCAAGTACAGAATAAAAGAGAACAACAAATTCTACCAAGGATCTCTCTCAGACTGTAAAAATAAAAGATGAGTTTGTATTGGCAAAGGCTTCTCTTGATCTGTTAATATCAAGGAAGACAAAATTATCTGTGTTCTTTGTGAAACAGCAGTTGTTTTAGTGGGGAAGGAAGCCAAGACAGCTGTTAGATAGTTCAGTACAAAATACTGACAGTGACACACCAACAACACCATCAGCAGTGAGGGACTCGGCCAAACTGCCAAAACATCAAACATTATTAATGTTGCTGCTTTTAAAAAGTTTGACAAATTGCAAGAATTTAAAATTTTCAGAGTGAAAGATGACTTTTTAGTTCATCTTGGCCTACTGTTTTTAAAGGATGCTGCAGAGAGAGCAGCAACATCTCTCAGATATGAAAGACACTGTTGAGAACAAGGAAGCAGGTCTTGGTCAGCGCTCAAGATGAAGTGGGGAAGGAGCCATCCATGTTTAGTTTGGATGCAGGACTTGACTCCTTTGAGGAAAGAGAGACTGTGAGATTTCAGCAGCTTTTGAGGAGTCCTCAGCTTAAGCTGCTTGAACAAATGGCTCTGTCCACATGACCTGCAGCATACCCAACCCCATGACAAAGGGTTATGAAATAATTCTTTCCACTTCCTTCAGGCAGGATGAAAGGCAGCGCGCTCTGCGGTTGGGAGCAAACAGGAGGTTCCTCCTGGGACCTTGCTCTCACCCTGTCATCTTCCTTTGGTGACCTGACCTTGCCTGAACATCATTTTCTCCATTTGCTCTAACTGCCCAGGAAGGGTTTATCTGCAGATCTTCAAGGCTTTCAGATAGAGCTGATATCTAAATGCAGGGGATTTAACTCCGCTTTCAGTCACCCTTACACACACCACTAGGAGTAAACAGGGTGGCACCCACACAGCTACAGATAAGTCACACGTTAGGCTCAACAACGGAGAGGGTAGGGAGCAAAATTTGGCCCATGGGCTTGAGCTCCAGCCACCAGTGCAATGCAAGCTGCTAAAGACTGCAATAAACTTGCACTCTGGCCTTGTTTGGAAGGTTTCATGTCCAATTTTTCCCCTTCCAGGCCCCCTGTGTCCTCTGGAAATGCTTTCTTTTACTCAACTACACCCTTCTACATGGCACTCTACTTTTCTCCCCAGCTGCACCTTCAAAGCTTTGCTAACTCAAATTACTGTCTAAATTGCATTTATGGAAAAAAAGTAATTTTCTTTGAGTGCAGAATTACATGTTGGCTGTTTTCTTACACATTTGGATCATAAAAGAACTTAGAGGGGAAAAAAAATACAAACTTACAGACCAGCTTGGCTGTCAGTAACAGCCTTTTTTCCCACATCAGTTGAGGTAGTAGAGAAGGGAGCGTGGTACATTTTTGTAATAAGGAACAAGAACCCTCAGATCTGACGGAAAGAAAAGACCTCCACCCTACCAACAGAAAGCTTCCACTGATGCTGTGGGCCTGTTCCAAAATGAAGTTCAGCCCCTGATCTCCCCAAACACTCCTTGCTTACACTTGTGGAGAAATCCTAACGAACGCCCCTCGCACAGCATCAGTGACTCCTGCAACCTTTTTTCCCGCTCTCTCTGTTTATAAGGGATGCATCACATCCTAAATTCTGTAACAGCTGCTCTTTACAAGGCAAGAATAATTGACAATGAGCGTTTTGTGGACAGGGAATTCATACTTTTCAAAACCCTCATTTTGACCTAAATCACTCTCCTCCCCAGCAGCACAGCTCGCCTGCAGCGTGCACGGTCAAACTCAGGGGAAATTCCTTAGATCTTCTAACCTGTGACTGGGAATTTTCCCAAGACAGAAGTGGATTTGACAAAGCAGCAACTAAAGAGAGATAATTCTTATAATCTGAAAGTCAATAGAAATACTTAAATATCCACAGCAAAAATCACTTTTGGAATACTTTATTTCATATTTCAGTTTTATGCTGGGATTCAGCAAGGTTTTTACTCCGGGAGCAGATCCTTTTCACTCATCAGAATGAAGATAACCTTGCCAAATGGGAACTTTTAAGAAGCTGCCCACTGAACTCACAGGAGACCAAAGTAAAGATGCAGTTCTAACAGCAACATCACCTGACAAAGTCTTTGGCATTTTATACTTAGAAAACTTTTCCGCAACCTCTCTTAGTATTTTCAACAGCTGGATATTATACTGTATTCATAGGCAGGTCAAAATATAAATAGTAGTTTCTCTACTGACCCACATACTTGGCCTATATTCAGAGTCTTTTAACATGTTTCCATTAGCCACAGAACAGTGTCAAGTATTTCTCCAGTGTAATCTTATTTATGAGGCCTTGTTTCCCAGAACAAAACTGGACTAGATCAGCCAGAGCTGGGCTCTTTGCTCACAGCTGAAAGCCTCTTTTCCTCCTGTCCTCCATGGACACACACCTTCATCCTCAGAATCTTTCATGGCTGCATTTTCAGATATTATGACCAGTTCTTATTGTCTATCTGCTGCTTCTCTGGCTGCTGCCCAGTGCTTCTGCTCCCAGAGGCACACAGCTTCCCTGAACCATCCCCTCTGCCCACACAGCTGAACTGCAGCCCAGCTGGCAAACAATTGTTTCTTTGGGGGTAATGGCTCCTTTTTTTACCTTTTTTTCCATAAATAACTTAATGGCTTTTTACATTTCTTCTGAATGAAGATAAGCTGTCAACACCTCCGGATTCAGTGAAGGAAAGAAGACTGAAAAAGATGAAAAGCCACAGCTGATAGGCGAAAGTGGGAAAACAAAAATCAAGGAAGGAAGCTAGTAGAAACTGAGGCACATGGCTCCACAATTACTGGATTTTAATATTTTATAACTTAATTTACTGTACTCCTGACTCATCTGGCCTGTGAAATCTCCAGTCCAGAGAAATCAGAGTACCTGAATTAATCTAAGTACAAAAAAACATGGCTCAAATCCTCTGTGCTTTATCTGGGGAAGTCTTTCATTGGAGCTTTCAGCTGGAAAGAGACTGCAAGAATTTGTGGCTGTAAAGCGTGCTGTTACAATAAATATATAATTCATCATGGAGAGGTTTGTTAAAACTGTTAGAAATAAATGTTCTTCTTTCCAATTGAAAAGAGGTATCAGTTTTTCTCTTACGATTACTCAAAGGGCCAGCCAGGCAGAATAAAGGCTTATTACATTAGAAAGCATATAGAGCCCTTTTATGAACTCTGGCTGCAGCCATTCTTTTTGTAAGACTCTTTGTTTCAGTTTGTGTTTCAGCAGCTGTATCTGATCTGTATCTTGCACACTTTCATCCTGTGAGAAAACACAGCTGCAAAGTCACTAGAAGCTCCTCATCTATCCCTCTCTGCATGTTCTCAAGGACAGGACAGGTACCTATGAGAAGCACCAAAACTGACTTTAAGGGTGTTAAATCTGATAGATAACTTAATTTCACACAGAGTCACGAGGCCTGACTATCTCTCTGCTCATCCTTCTTGGAAGTATGAATGATAGCACCATATCACAAAAGACACGGAAGCTCACGAGGATAAATTGAAGGTAATTACTTGCAGAACAGGGTGACTAGGATTGCCACCCCTTGAAAATGGGGGTTTAGAACAGAAACATTTTGTTTTCAAATGCAGAATAGAAAACTAATCACCATGTGTTTTATTTAAACCTTCCACCCTGAAAAATCCTTAACACTCGAACAGGAGTGGCAAGAGCACAACGGCTGCACCACAGCTTCAAGCATCTCCTTGCCTGATTTACAAATATATGATCATAGTGCAAAATATGACAGAGTCCCACTGAGTAAAATATGCATGTAAATGCTTCATGTAGACAATGCTGCCTCAAGAGAAAATTGGATGTACGTAAATGAATGCCTAGGTCTTCCCTACCACACCATTTTGGGAGTGTCACCCTTTACAAGCTGAGGAGGAGCATTTGGAAGCCCGATGGGAAACACAGATGATGTCCTGCAGGAGCAGGCTGACTTCACATGGCAGGATTACAATGAATTCAGTGTACCTTGGACAGCAAAGGAAGAGACATGAATCCAATCACTGCTGGACTTGCCATCTTCCCCAGAGTATTCCCTCTTTCGAAGTTTCCCAGTTTCTTGAAGCACATCCTGTACAATGAGCTGCGCACCACAGGTGGGTTACCCCATTCCATCCTTGCAATAAGACCACTAGAAACAGCCACTTCCCAAATGCTCCCATGGAGCCCTCTCCTTCCTGCCCCTTGTACTGGTCTAGGGCTGCTGCAGAATCCCACAGCTGCCAGTTGTGATTTACAAGGAGGGAGATATGATACACTAATGACTGCAACTCTGACCACTAATTACCACTTCTTCAGGCACTAATGGACTTCATTGGCCAATGCAAGTCAAATGTAAAAGTCTTTGCAAATTGAAAAGAACAATTTTAATTTATTAAACATTGTGGTTCTCAGGCACTGATAATAGTAAACATGACCACATTTATCTCTATAGTTAAAAAAGGGCTGTACACAGCAACACTTACTGCTCTTGCCTGACTGGCCACGTTTGACCTGGACTGCACTTACAAATTTTACTGGTATATTTATACGAACTGCAGAAATAGTAGACTGGCAAACACTTTACAGTGGATGCAGTTCTCAGTCATGTTATTTCTTAATCTGAGACAGTGACTTCTACTTCAGACATCATGTTGGAATTATTTTCTATTGATTTCACAATTTTTGTTTGCATCTTTCTAACAGGACTTTGAAGCTGAGGAGGCCTCATGTCCTTCAGAACTGCTAGAAGCCTCAAGAGAAATGACAACTTCAGTATGTAAGAAAGTCAGTGACACAAACTTGTTCCTTTCCAGTTCTGCACCCAAGACTAATAAAACCATTCCCTCTTTTGAAGATTGCAGTTGATAGTGGCTTAGTTGATAGCAGCTTGGTAGTGGTTTTAAGACTTCATTGAAGGTAGCCAGAAAATGGGACTTTTATCCCATGGGAGATTCTGACACTGACATTTGTTTTGCTGCTAATCAGACAGAAAAGCAAAATATGTAATGTTTTGCAGAATGAAAACTCTGAGTTATTTTTAGCTGAAAGGATCAAAACTAGTTCATTAAGAATTTCTATCTGATAATGTCAAGCCATTCATATCTATAATTAATCTTTAATATCACGCTGATTTTTAGAAGCTAAAAAGAGCTAAACTCTGAAACAAGGAGTCAAAATGAAAGTTGCTATTTCAATCTCAAGTAGTATCAACGGTTCTGTAGAAACCTTCATCAAGATGAACTTCCCCCAAAAAGTTTAATTCTGCCAAAACAGCATTTTCCAAAACAAGTGTATTCTGTTAAAATTTTTAAAACCCCACAACACAAAGCAAAAACCTGAAAACACAAAAACTGGCTGCCTGGCAGCCTCAATCTCTCTAAAAATAACCAAACCAAGTCAAATCCACCCACCCTCCCCGCTCCATCACAAAGGCCACGTCTCACAATTTGATGACAAACCTCAGGGCAGGCTGTGGTTTCACTTCAAGCTGTGGGCCCTGCGGGCAGGCTGGTGACAGGAATGCCCCACGCCTTGCCTATCCTGGAAAGGATTTTCTCAGTAAGAATTTGCCCAGATAGAAAAATCAGTAGATGTACCCTGGCAAGCAGCTATAATGGACATCATAGAGTAGAATCAGCTCTTTCCCCAAAGGGACTGCTTGGAAAGTAAGAGCCCATTCCCAGCACAACATCTGGCAGCAGAGCTGGTGCTGAGAGGTGAGTTTTTCACTCTCTTGAGGGAGGTGGCTGTGCCAGTAAAGCTTTCTAGAGTACATAATAGAGTACATCACTGGAGTGAGAAAGTGCCTCTCCTGCTTTCAGGACTGAATTATAAACCTAACTAATAACATTCTGGAATCTGAACTGTGAATTTTTAATTTGCGGGGTTGAGAGAATGCACTAGTTTAATTAAGAAACTGAATGAAATAAAATTTAAAAGGAGCACCATTTCCAGAAACTGACTTAAATACCCTTTTGGAAATAATTAATTACGTATTTAAGTTTAACTTTTTACTTACTGAACACTTCTTTCCATTTCTACACACAAGAGACACTTAGATATTGTACCACATTTGAGGAACCAAACATCATTTAGAGTTGTACAAAATCTTCAAAATTATTTTGTTTTGGTAGCTTTTACATCCACTTTGTGACCGCTTTTCATGGGTGTGATTGCCTTTAATAAGAGGGAAAGCAAGGAAAAAAGGGACATCTGTGTTCCACACCATGTTAAGCTGGAGCAGGATGGGAAAGGCAAGAAAGGAGCACAAGTGTTTCTCAGCTGCTACATTTGCAGGGAGCAGATCTAGGGGAGGAGAGAAATCAGGTAATCACTGTTGAAAAGAAAGGTGTTTCCGGGTCACCAAACATTCCAGAATTATTCCAAGTTTTCCCCAGTCTTCTTTTCCACTGCAAAAACCAAAACCTGCCCCGTCAGATGCCAACCAAGCTGTTACTTGTTTTGTTTTGCAGGTTGCTAAGGAACAGGGCTGTTTTTGCTTACTTGCCTCCCTTGGGCTATTTCACAACACTTTGTAATATACACTGCTCTTTTTTGTTGCACATCTGGTTTCGATTTTAGGTTTCAGAACCCCCTCTGAAAACTGAGATATTAGTTTTTCATATCTATCATCTAGACAAAGTGCATCAGCCTGTCAAACTGAGTGCACCAGTGAGACACTTTTAACCCTCTCATGTAAGTCTCATGTTACCCCCCCAAAAGTGATTTTCATTTGTTGTTGACTTCAGACAGTGGAAGTAGCCCAAGTATTTTGTCTAATTTGCTATGTGAAATTAGCTGCAACCACCATCAGGTTTTAGGTATGAAATAAAACTATCCTTCTCTTCAAGACAGGAAACCCTCATGCCTCACAAATGCTAGCAAAGAGTGAGTCGTGCAGTGCAGTAATTGGTCATCACTCCAGCAGATGCTCAACAACTTCTCCCAAAGCTTCTAGGCTTTCATTTTCATTGGAAACAGCTACTCCCAGCAAAGCAGCTAATGAGCACGGACAGGGGTTCTCCCGTGCCTTTGAAAAATGGTGTTGCTGGATGGCAGAACAACCCAGCTTGTACCCTGTGAGGGCTGCAAACATGTCCTACAGTCCCAGCACTGCAGCTGGCCATGCTGAGGTATCAATCCCTCCAGCTTCTGGTGGGTCAGACCCAAGCCTCACAACCCATCGTTATGGTCCACACAGCTCATTGAGAGCTTTTGCACAGCACTGGTCCACATACAAACACTCTGATGGGGATAACATGTATGCCTGCTCTCCTGATACCCCCAAAGCAAACGATCCTTGCCTAAGTCCTCTCCCAGAGCTGCTCTCCATAGCAAGCAAAGCTCTGACAGAGGATGTGGGCAGAGCTAACAGTGTTTCTTTAGTCTTCGCCCACCTGGTCCCAGCATTATTTAAAGCTGCAATTAAAATTTATATCACTAGGCTAAGGTCACTCAGAAAACTTATGCCAAGAACTACATATATTTGACACCCTGCAGAGAAAAGAAACTGCCTTTGCTTTATCCTGATAGTTTACTCCACCAACCATCCAGAGGATTTGTCTCCAAGCTCTTCTTAAGCTACTCTGGTAACTAACTGATCCTCTAAAATTCTGTCTGTTCTACTTAAATAATTGTGATCACCCAAAGTTGGAGCTGGACCTGAGCCTTTCAAGTTGGAAAGCCATACACACTGTATGGCACCGATTCTTGTGTCTGTACAGGTCTAGCACAGGGCCAGCATTCAGAACCTTCAGCAGAAGGCTCTGCTCTCTCTCTGGGCCTTTAAAGACATCCATGTTGGTTCCCCTTCCCACTTGGTTGTTAATTTCCTCTCATGCTTTCTCAGGAGCTGCTTCACAGTCCTCTTCCCCCACTTTCTATAAGCTTCACCTTACAAACCTAAAGTGAATATAAAATTTAAAAGCTGATTTCCTCCCTTCTCCTGAGACCTGTCCCAGCCATGTTAAATGTTCACTCTGAATTGATGCCATGGAGGCTCACACCGTTAAAAAGGAAATCTTGAGACTCCCAGATTTTTTTCTCATGGACAGACCACCCTTTCCTAAACAGAGGAGGACAATACCAGAGGACCACTCCACCATGGAAGGGCTGTAGCTTTTAATATTGTAGAGACTCCAATTCCTGTGAATTTCAGACACCTGCTGAGTTCTGGATGTGGTGCCAGTGGCTGCACCTCAAAGTAATGTCCTTCCTGAAATGGCATTGAAAGCAGCTCAGCAGACAAAGGGAGATGCCTGAAGGTCAGTTGGGTAGTGTAATATGAGATCTTCCCTTGCCACCTTCTCCCGGAGACAGCAGAAGAGGAGCACAGAGTTCCTCTCAGGACAGTGTGCAGTGAGCCTGGGGCCTGGCAACAAGTCCTCCTCCTGTACAGGACTCTGAGGATTTGGGCTTGGACTAATTGCTACAGGGTCTCTGTGATCCACATTACCACAAGCATTGTGATCCTGAAGTGCAGTGGAGACTGAAAGTGTGTGAGACAAAAAAGCCTGAGGAAAAACCTCATGATAGAGCATACAGTTGGTCTGATCATTCCCCTGCCATAGCTTTTTAGATGCTCCAGGGGCAAAAAATGAAACAAAGGTGTTAACAGTGATAAAGCACATTTTTTTCCCTCTCTTTGCATCAAATATAAACCAACCCAAAGCTTGGAGCCCTGGTATCCCATTCTCCCTCTCACCCCATTTTCTTTTGGCATGGTCAGGCTTTCCCCTCCCCACAGCTTCTCGCCAGTTCAGCCCTGGAAGGATTCAGGCAGCTCCCTCCACCCAGCATGAGTCCTGCCCAAAACTCTGTCCTCCTGCTGGTGTGAGCTCACCATGACCTTCCAGCAAAGCACAGCCCTTCATTCCTCCTCGTGTTTAGGGAGACTTGTGGAGCAGAGACTTATTTCCAGCAATTGCACTTCATGTTTAACCAATTAATGACTCTTCCCTCCAGGAAAAACAGCTCTGGGCACTGCACGGGGTGCAGGCAAGTGGCTTGTGCTGACTGATGGGTGGTGGGTGAGGAGAGGGTTAAGGATATCATGGAGCAGTGGGGGCATAAGACAGCTTGGTCTGGAAGCAGTTTAAGTAACCTAAGGAGAATCTGATACAGACCAAAGACACAAGTACAGATGCATTTAATAGAAGCCTCTCTCTGCTCGAGATCTACAGCTGAGACTCATGCAGCAAAATGTGCTGTTTGGAACAGACTGTGCTCCAACCACGATGGCTACAGGAGGAGCTGGAGCCAGTATTATGTGCTGGTTCTCTCAAGGACTGAATGTTCACTAAGCCCACACGTTTGGGGAATGTATATTTATGCATATATTTTGGGATGAGGCACATCCCATTGCGAACTTGGACAGCAGCTTGCTCTTCCATCTAAGAATCCATCTGTTAAGAAATCTCAGGATTGTGTAAATAAGGACACAGCCCAGTGTGCTGTTCCAGCAGCAGCTGAACCAGGTTAAGAGGTTACCACCTCCAGCCTGCCCACAGCTGTTTATCCACTGCCCCCCATTAGGGGTTACCACCCTTTTCCATGAGCCACATAACCATATGTGTGGACACTCCCAAATCTGGCTCTGTCAGAATGATCCAGCTTGGTTTAAATAATTTTTAGTAGGTTTATTGTTTGGGGCTTTTTTTTTCTTCTTCTTTTTTTGCACCAGCTCATCTTTAGAGTGATAGTTTCTTGACTTGGTTCAGCTGCAACTGAATAGCATCTCTGACCATGCTCCAATAAAACTGTTGAAAAATTGCATCTGTCAGTATCTTCAGTCAAAGCCTCTAAGACTCATCTAAAGATAATGTATTTAATATTCATTCCCTAAACATTCTTTTGTTCACTATCTCACTGTTTCCTAGGTATTAGTGGGGAATTAAGTAACTCCCAGTGAACTGATCACTTTTGTTTGCAGGAGTCTGTATTTTCCACCACCTTTTATTTAAGGAGATCTCAGATAAGCAATACTCTTAAGAAACCATCACCAAAAAAAGCCCTCCAGTGCCTTCCTCTTCCAGAGAATTTATAGTTTCTCTTAGGTGCAGAACTGCAAGAATCCAGTAAGTCACTAGGGAAGTTTAACACAGACTGTCAATGCATTTACACTATTAGCATTATTACTTTATTTCATTTTCAGTTCTTGGCATATGGGACATAGAAGACTTGTCAAGCTTGGGCCTCAAATGGCTGTGCCAGGAGGCAAGAAAGGTAGTTTAGGGAGACAAAAATATTTGCTTCACTGACCTCTGCGTTTGGCTCCTAACTGGGTTTGATTTGTATCCATGGCTGTGCATGAACTCCCAGGGAACACACAGAACTCAGGCCAATTGTATGAGATTGGAGTACAAAGAGAAACCCTACTAGGGCTCTGACATTTAGAAAGCCAAGAGGTTTGAAAATGGAGCCAAGTCAATTGCCTGGCTTGGCTGTATGAACCAAAACACAAGCCTCGCCACTGGAATTGATTATATACACATGAAAAGAAAATACATAAAATGATACATAAGGTTCTTGTAACCTCCAAGAACTGATGCCAGAATATGCTTATTGGCTTGGTCCTTCCCTGGCTCAGTATCACAACTGAACACAGAGCTCAGCTGAGGCCGTGCTCAAGTCTTCATCAGATTAACTCTTCAGCTCAGGTCAAAGCACCCCTTTTTGCATGCTCTAAGATCTAAGTTTTCACTCAGGCCCCAGGGAAAGTAGTAGCTGACTATATGAACACAGGATTTATAGCCTCTAAGCTTGTGCAAAAGGTGCTATAGCTGCCCACAAGAGGGAAGGAAATTGAATTAAATGAGATTAGGAATCTAAACAACAGAGTAGCCAGGAGACTGTTTATGCTAAACGCAAAATACTTCATGAGCCAGCTTCACATAAAGTGTATTTTTCCTCTACTACAGATCCCATTTATCTCCCGACACAAATTGGGGTCTTTTGCTATGCATTTATTTGTTTAATTACACTTCATAATTTAGTTAGGAGGCTCAACCCATACAGTACAGTGATTTAAACAAGAAAAACCAGCAGGCACTGATATGTTACATTTCTTGGGAGAATATGAGTTATTAATAATATTTTTTCTAATGCAGATATTCATGCTTTTCTGTAGTGTCTCACTATTCTCCAGAAAGATATTTTTTTCTCAGTTTGAAGTATTTGAAATTATTACTTGACTTTAACTATCAAAGCCACACGTGACAATTCCAGGAAGGGCTTGAAAGCAGACATTATTATTTTACTAATTTTTCCTGCCATAACAGGGAGACTCAACATTTCCCTGGAAATGAGCAGAGCTAGCAAGATACTAAGCATTTTCCAGTAACCCTTGTGCCAGGTGCTATTGGAAGCTTTCCAAAATGATCACAGAAGAGATCCTCTGAAAAATGAACCAAGCTTTCATCCAAAGACCTCAAATACTGAGTTACCTCAACTAGGTTCACTTGTGGACAAGCACCTTTTCCTTCTGAAACACCAAACCCAAGGGCTCGAATGAAATCAGATTTTCCTGGAGGACAGAGAAGCACAGGGTAACATTGCAAGAGCCACTAACCAGTATGCTGCCTGTTGGATGGGTTTCTAATCCCCAGAGTTTCTCAGCAAAAGTCTTAGTGTGTCTGTAGCAGGAGTGATTATACAAGGTCACATTGGCCACAAAGAGCCTGTAAAACCCAACCCACAGTTGCTTTCCACAGTAGTGGAGTCCAATGTTCCGGTATATCTTATCGTCTTCAAAGGAACATGCTGCTCTTGTGCCAGCTAGCACAGTCAAAATGGTCTCATCTTTAGGACTGGAGACAGTAAAGACCCTCTTTATAGTCTCTCTGCTGGTACTCAGTGTGTCTTCAGCCCAGGACAGCTGCCTTTTCCCTGGCCACATCAGCCTTCAGCCACATCAGTGGTGCAGCAACCTGCCATAGTCCCTGCAGAGCACTCTCCTCTCCCAGTTGCTCTGACTATGGTTTTGTTGAGGGTGACTTCTCATTCCAAACTAAATATATACATTTTTATTATCTGACAAGTTTTCATTCATCCCCCAATTCAATCTGCATTTTAAATAGAAAACAGTGACATGTGATGGGGGAAGGTGTCCCTTACATGGGATGTGTCTCCTAGGCAAGTTCCAGGTGGTGGAAAGCTACAGAAGTTATTCTAGGAAGTCTCAAACAACTCTGGGATACTGCTTTCCCACCAAAACCTATCTCAGTGAATAACAAACTCCACTGAGACCATAAACCATAGGTATTTCAGAGTTGTTTGCTATATGCATTTCCACTCAAAATACATCAGTGGAATTTGTGACAAAATGGACCCCAAAACCCCACCAAACTTTGATGAAATAAATAACTGTGAGAAAACCAGACAGTGCAGAGACAAGGTCTATCCAACACATCATCCAGGCTGCTTCTCTCCTCTAAACACCTGCTTACATTTTGGAAGCAAAGCCAACACAAGGAGAACCTCCTCTTTACAGCTGCCAAACCCCACCCAGGCTGTAGTCCCTGCCAAAGGAGCTGCATGATGCTCTCATTACAGCCCTTCCTCTCTCAGCTTCCTCTGAACACCATTAAAGAGTTACATGAAGCTCAAATCTCTCAATGTACTCTTCTCAGTCTACAAAACGTGTGACCAGACAGAAGCTGCAAATGAGAAGTTGCACATTGAATCCCATCCCACCTCAACAGCCACCAGACAGGACAAGACACAGAAGTGGCTGAACAGATGTTATCTGTGAGCTAGGTAGATTTTGAAGGCCTTGGGCTGCACATACCTCTGCACATGCCTTATTTAAGTGCACCCATAGCCCACAGCCTGCAAATGAAAGACTCAGTAGCTCGTACAACTCTTGCAGAGCCACCTGCTGAAGTGCTGCACTGCCACGGTAAGGGCTACAGACCAGCTCCTCGGTACTCCATCCAAATCCTGCCATCTGCATTGCTCTTGCCATGTTCTGGAAGAAGTATTGCATTCCCAGGGAAGTACTGAGACCTGTACATCAGCTACGTGCAAACTGGTGGGCCACCACTGAAGTTACAGCTAACTGATACTTGGGTTTGTACCCCGGGTCCTCTCATATGTGGGCAAATAGATACCTTTTACTATGCTGAATGGATTCTTTGGATTGCAGCTTCTTCCAGAACAGGAAAGCCAGCTTCACTGCCTCCTCCAACACTCTTTACCCACATATTTATTGCTCCAAACCTAATCTAATTCACTACTACTGCTGTTACTCTTATATCAACCTCTCTTCAGATTTCAGAAACTCTTGTATTCTGCTAAAAGAAAGCAGCACTTCAATACTGCATTCATACTCTCCCATTTTCATTCGAAAGTGTTTTTGTCTCGTAATAAACAGATAATTAACAGATTATTGGTTTCCTACAATAAAAAGAGAAAAGACTATAAAGTTCAAACTTTAAAAAGGGCACACGGGACTATTCTTTAATTTTACTCCTTGGCTGTGGAATCTATACTCATGAAAAGTGAAAAGCTGAGATCTGATTATCATTTGTGCTTTTAAAGTTGGCATTTCTACCCCCTAAACAAAAGGTAAATTGGGCTGACGTGCTTTCACTTTCCCTTTCTAGACCTTTTTTTACTTCCTGTTGCAATGTGGCACCAGAAGTTCACGACATTTGGGTTTCCTAGAGTGCCAAGAAGCAACCAACTAACTACATGCTTTTCCCTTCAGAAAAATTATTTACAACAGTTACATTAAAAATGTAAAATATTTTCAGTATTTTATAAACTGCAAATTTTGGCTACTAAGTGAAAGAAAGGGTAGTAAATTAGACTGACTCTTTCCTTGCTATGAATCATCCTGATGTGCTGATGATCCAAATATGTAATTCCTTCCCTGTTTTGCTGTATTTTTCTGCAGAAGCATAGTCTATATTAATAATAAAAAGAATATAATTGAGTTACAGACATAAATGGAGATTGGGTTTCTAACAGCTGGCATGAAATAGCCAATAATCCAACCAGATGGGATGGGAGAGAGCAAGAAACAACAAAAGTTTCCATCTCCTCATTTTCCTGCTGGAAATTGAAATATGTCATAGTATCTAAGGCCATATTTTTGAAGCTGCTAAGCTCCTCTACACTCTTTTGTTGTACTAGAGTAACAAGACATTCTGAGTATCTGAAAACCAGGATTGTATCTGAAGATAGGAAAGGGGCAGCAAACTTAGACCCACGTCTTGGGGATGAAGAGCTCTCTGGGCCTCACCATAGATGTAATGGTCTCCAGGCCCAGATGCAGCTGCTGGCCCATCCCAGGCCAGGGCACACCCTTGCTCCCACAGGTTGCCAAGTTTGGAATGTCCAGCTGCCTGCTCACAGCAAAGCAAAGCAAAGCCTCACAGGCCGAGTGCAAATCAACTGCAGATGTCGGAGTTTTCTCTGCATGTCCCCCATGATTTCCATTGGGTTTGACTGTAGGGTTCAGAACACCCCGTGCTCTAATGGGTCTTTGGGAACTCTGCTTTCTCCTCCAGCTCAGGAAAAAACCTTCAATTACTGTTTCATTAGAAACTGTTTTTTCAAAACTTGTTTTCATTCCTAAATGTAATGATCCAGTCAACACTGAACACAACATGTTTTTTAGAACAAACCATACATTTCAAGACTTCCTGTTCACATGTATTGCTGTTAAAGCAAACATTTTTCCTTAGGCTTTGAGTCTGTGGTATCAGGGTTGCAATAAATTTTGTTATTCCCCACAAAAAGACATTAAAAATAGAAAGGCTTTACGTGTCAAGTGAATGATTTCCATTGGATCAAATGCATCCATCTCATCCTGGTTTCCAACCTTAAATTTAAACTTTTCTTGAAGTAATCGAAAAATATGTAAATCTGAACAACCATTTGAAATAAAAATATGCAGTGTGCATTCTAAAAATATTGACATGAAATGATTGACATTATCAAAGCATCTCTTTGCCTCAAGGGGTCGAAATGAAATGAAATTGTTTCTGACAAGTTCCTGAAGAACTTTTTAGCACAAATGAAACCATATTTTCAGAGGAAAACACTTCAGAGAAAAATCTGTGTCTCACACATGAAGTGCAGAGTCCCTACGTGACTCATGAACAAAGGGGAGCCATTTGCTGTGCTGCAACTTTCATTCTCAATTTGCCTATTTTTAGTGCCCTGTGTCAGAACTCAGTGGCAATTTGGGGATTTTGCTTTCTTTTTTTGTTTTGTTTTGTCTCAATATGAGTAATTTCTGCTGTACGTTGATGTTACTGCTGTTTGTAAACAGTGAATTATGAGCTGTTCCTAAAAACTAGGACAGGTTTTACCAGAAGGCTGCCCAGCTACTCTCCTTCCTTCAGTTTTTCTTTCTCCTGTGGTGGGTGCATTTAGCTACACACTCAATTCCACATATTCTTGTAAATGTAAGAGCAGAATAAATGCAGGAACCACAGAACACTCAGCTACCCCTCCTCATTCTCACACCCCAGGTTTCCAAACTACTCCCTACAGTCTGCTCCTACAGATATGCATGAGCAGGAAACCACTGCTGCCTCCAAGGCATGTCTTGTCTCCAAGCTTATTTGCAGCATTTTTCCCAGGACCAGTCACGTGGGGGTAGATTCTGGGGCTGTTATTTATTTGTGCAACATGAGTGTACTGAAAAATTCAAAATAGTGTATGCTCCACAAAAACAGCAACGAAAAGCCAAATTAGCTGCAGACAGAAACTCAACAGTGTAAAGGCTTTTTTTGGGTTGGGGTCTCCAGCTTTCTCAGCCCTAGGGTCAGTGGATAGTTCTGGCAGCCCTTGTGGGTTGTATGGATCAAGCAGCCCAGGTAGATAAAGCATCTGATGATGTAAATACTGTAGATGTATTTCAACTTATAGGATTCCTAAGCCCTCCTTCAAATATTTCCCCTTTCCTCCAAGACAAAAGGCTGGTAAAAATGATAGCACCTGCAGTAAGATTCTAGCAGCTTTGCTGCAGGTTGAGCCTCTTTCATGCTTTATCAGCATTTCTGCTTCCATGCTAAAAACTGGAAGTGAAAAGCCATCTTGTTAGAATAACCCAGAATCAAGAAGTGTGGAGCCAGGCTGCAAAAGCAGGAAAAAAATCAGAGGGAAGTAGGTGACCAAAAAGGAGGAAGAAGACAGTTTCTAAATAATGCCTCTATTTGCCTAAGTGGGTAGCAGAGTTACCAATTAACCAATCTAATAAGGAAATCTGCATTTTAACCCTATTTCTTAAGGCAATGCACGGAAACATCTCCAGTTGTAGTCATTATTATGTCTCACTCTTCCTCTTCCCAAACATATCCCTACCCATCTCATAAAAATTCTGTGAAACTCAACTGGTAAATTTTTGCCATATAAAGGAGAGAGCTGAAGAAATTCAAGATTATTCCCTAATAATATTTTCCTCCATAGCAAGGTTTTTGATCTTCTTAACACTACTCAGAAATAAACCAGGTATTTTTTCTCAGCTGAAACCAGCTGTCTGTGTGGAAAACATTTCAAAATCTGCCACAAATCTCTTTTTTTTTCTTTTTTTTCCCCTGATGTCTGTTAGTTTAGTTAAAACAAATCAATTAAATGTCCTAATTACAACTGAAATATATTATTATATTGTGCACTCACTTCAGTGCACACTAATGAAGCAATCATCACTTCTTTACTAGTCACTCTTGAAAACTAAATCCAAGTGGGAGCTCAAAAATGTTTTTCTGTGTCTTCAAACAAGGCTATTGATCCATTCTTCACTTGTTTCTAAATGTGAAACTTGAGCAAAAGAGGCAGAAAAATATACAGGATCATTATTTAGTCTTTTCTTACAGTAAAAATTCAAGAGAAATTCTCATCCACTAAGGAGGATCAGCTCACTTACAAATTAGAGACTATTGTTAACATATATGTTGATATTTTGCAAAAAAAACCAAATAAATAAGCATAAATTCAAAAAGACACCTCACAGCTCTTTTAAAATCACTTTGCTATAATGTTGGCCTCCAGGTAGGCTCCTAAACAGGCAGTGCTTGATTTTAAGAACTGTAACCATAGCCTGCTGCTGTGTATTGAGACCTATTGGAGGCCAGAGTGCTCAAACCTACTAATCCTCATACCTGCTACCATTTTGTAGGTAAATCTTCTCTCAGCTACATGTGCATAACCCACATGAAACCTACAGATTGACCAAGCTGGAGGAAGGACAGTTCAAAACAAAATTTGCATAATTGACTACAGAAAATAGTTGGTGAAACACTTTACCAAAGGATTCTCATCTTAATACCACTGAAGCTTTGCCTACTTCCTCTCCTCTGAACAACCAAAGCCCAACACACCAACCCCATTAGAAGCAATTGGTGCAAACAGACGTGGTCTGTGGCCTCCTTCACTCCACCCAGGCAGGGGACAGAGATGGGGCAGAGTCCAGTCCACCTGTGTCATATGGCTGCAAACCATTTCCCCTTGTCCAGCCACACCTAATGCTGTAGCTGGGACACAGAGATGGGCGCCCTGCACAAATCCTGTCTTCCCCTCCTGGAGTGGTTGCTGCCACAGCTCCCAGCTGCTGCCATGCCTGGTACTTTAGGCTGGGCAGGCCTGAGAGCAGTGAGGACACAGTGGGGAGCTGGGTGGGGAGGCACCCAGCAGCCAAGAAGAACAAAAGGAACAGGAAGTGTCTCCAGCCCACGAAAGCAGACATGTGGCATTGTGACACAAAACACAGTAGCCTTAATTCACCACTCCCTTGAGCCCTGCACACCCGTACACGGCTGCATAAAGTGGCCACGCATGTTTTGGGTATCACCCCAGGAGAGGGAAAGGTTATCTTCTGAATTTTATACAAACAGAATCACAGAATGGCTTGGGTTGGAAGCAACCTTAAAGATCATCTAGTCCCAACCACCTCCCACTAGACCAGATAGCTCCAAGCCCCATCCATCCAACCTGGCTCTGAACATTCCCAGGGGTGGGGCATCCACAGCTCCTCCGGGCAACCTGGGCCAGTGTCTCACTACCCTCACAGGAAAGAATTTCTTCCTAATGCCTAACCTAAATCTCCCCTCTTCCAGTTTAAAGCCATTGCCCGTTGTCCTATCACTACATCTGTTACAGCACAACATGAAATGGCACCATGGCTTCTCAGCACAACACACTGATTGGTAAAAATTTGGACAAGGCACCATTGAGACCTACTTCCATCACGTGTGCTGTGGAAAAGGATTCAGTCAGTAGACTGAAGTAAGAACCTGAGATATCCCCCCCCAACATATTTCTGCAAGGTCCTATATTTTTTCATATCAGGAATGAGCAACTCTAAACTCTTCATGCCTTGGATATGTCCAGTTTTGTGACTACTTGAATCCTTCATCCCAAACCTAATTTAGATGAGAAATATTTTGGTGGATGTGATTTGCCTGCCTAAAGAGAAATATTCTAGCAGCTACTTTAATGGTAATTGATAAATACATAAAATTATACCATTCAAACTGCAAATCAGTTAGCAAAATTCAATGAAAGTTTAAACATTTCATTGCATTAATGATATAAATGCATAATTTCACAGAGAACAGCATCCAGGCATTTGGCAGCCTTCCACTCTATTTACTTAAAGGTGATAATGCATTTAAAAAGCACTTGAAGCAGAATATGTATTAAGAGCTACTAAACTTGCATAGATTTATTAGCAGAAGCTTTTAGACTGTCTCTGCCCTGAAGCAAACCCTTTTTTTTATATTTCTGGAAATTAAAAAAAAATAGAGCAATACATCATTTTAAGACAGATCAGAGAGGTCGGCATGGTAGTTATCTTAGGACTCAGTATTTCTTCATGACAAGTGTGGTTTTGTAGCCTTTAGCTTGTATGTGACTGATAGGACTGCCTAAGAAATGCTGATAACATCCACAGGATGTTTCATTTACACATTAGGAAAAATCTGGAACTTTGGAGAATTCTCTAGCATCTCCAGCGACTAATGATCCAACAACTCCAGCACCTTAAAAAGCCCTGATTTTTCAGACAGTGTTGAAATCCTGTCCATCTGGAGAAAAATCAGATGCCTTCAGTGGTGCTGCTAACCAGGATTTTCATATTCTTTTGGGGATCATCAGCTGATGAGCAGTATTAATTCTCACAACAGATGTGAGCAAGGGCAGCAAGAAAATATTTGCAGGTATTTAATGGTAGTTGCAAAAGTGTTATATTAGCATTGGAAAGATGGAGTGTGTGCAAAAAGAAACATCCTAAATACTAAATGCTTATCTCCAGATAAACTCACAAGCTGGACATGTGCCTGCATGGTTATCTTCACTGAAGAGAGATCAGTAGAAGATCTTAAAAAGTAAGTAGGAGGCAGGGCTTAGGACTTTGGTCTGAGTTTAAATAAAACAACATGATTTAGACAGCTGGTCAAACAGATCCAGGAATCGTGTGTTGTGTGTGTCACACAACAGGCATCGCCCACGGCAGCTTGAGATGGACTCACATCTCTTCATTTCAGGAACAGTATTAGCAAAAACAATGTATTTGTAGCTGAAGAATGAAATTCAAGTAAACCCATCCACTGTGAAGAGTTCACATGCTCTGTTCCCATATGCCAAGTCTACTAAATGCACCTGAACCTTGAACACAAAGTCAGTGCCTTCAATTTTGCACAGAGGACACAGAGAAAGGGTGGCTGTTCTGGTCACCCAGCAATTATGCAAGCCACAGCATTCATGTCCGCAGTGTTCTGTGTCAGGGCTCTCTCTAAAGGCCACCATGTTTTCCTAACTAGTGATCTTATCACTGTAAGAAACAACACAAATTTGTGAAGATTTGCCTCATGGACCTTCCAGAGGAGGTCAGAGATTCTGGCACTACAAGATCTGCATCCTGAAGCCAGCAGAACTGCTTCAAGCTGCCATGATAGAAGCAAGATAGAATTCACTTCAAGTGCCAGTACAAGAAACCTTTCATTATCCCACTAGTTGTATCTTTTTTTTACTTTTTTTCACTTTTTTACATAAAACCCCCAATGAACACCAGGCCCTGGTGCAGTGACATTGCTCTATTTGCAAAACCTTTGCACATTTTCCCTTACTCTCCTCTCATCAGTTGAGGTCAATTTCCCCTCTGCCTCCAGCCCCATACACTCAGCAATGCAGAGTGTGTGTGAACAGGGTCCTCCTGATCAGCTGCAGATACACTTGTCCTCCACTCTTGTTCTTGTGGCTGGACTTACAGCACAGGCATCATTCTCTTGGCTGGTACAGGTTCTGAATGGGTGAGCTGAAGTGACTACATGAGAGTTTTCTCTCCATTTCTCTTCTGGTCAAAATCCTCTCCAGGATTCAACTCAGCAAGATCTTTAAATACAACTGAGAGCAGAATCTGGCTCAGGGAGTGTTTCCCTGTTTTATTCCCTACAGCTTTTCATTACCACCTTCTAAATCTGTAAGGAAATCAGGAGTGTTTTTACAGAGCTCTGTATGAGAGTGTTGCTAATAAGTAGCTTCATTAAAAATAGTAAACATAAATCATTTATTCATTTTATGCATTTCTAAGTCCACTTGAGAATATTTTTGGCTGAGTTAAGACACACAAGTAAGGGTGTTAATTATTATCTTACTACAGCAATCAGTTAATAAGGCAGTTATGAGAGATGTTTGTTAGGAGGTTCTGGGGTGCCCGGAGGCTACTGAAGTCATTGTCTGGGGAAGAACACCACCGCTGGAGCTAGCAGGAGTCTGATGGCACCAAACCAAACCCCTCGAGGGCTCTGTCTGCCAATTAGCTGAAAGGAGAGAGCAGACATCAGGTCTGAGCTGGGAACTGTAAACAAGCGAGCAGGTAGGAACTCCCAGCACAGGGAGGAGTGTCTGGGGCCCCCTCCGAGGAAGCTGGAGGGCTCAGCTGGTGGGGAGGGGGGTAGGAGAAGGACAGGCAAGTGGGTTCTGTTTCTTTCTGCTCCCTCAACATGTAGCAGCCTTTTCCAGGCTCTGCTGTCTCCTCAAGCCAAGGGGCAGGGCTCTCACTCCCCTTGCCAGCTCCCAGGCCCCTCCATGGCCAAGTAAAGGCAAAATCTGACAAAGCTGAGCCCCATGATCCATCTCTGCTTTCCCTGTTGGGCCAGACTTCTGGCATGAGAACCCCAAATGCTTTTATTTTCCCCTGGGAGGGAATACCTCCTTCATTCACTCTCCTGCTGCACCTACTACAAGTCAACAGCCAGAGCTGTGTGGTAATGACCAAAACCCATTGCCTGCCTCACCGTGGCCAGATGCCCTTTGCTTCCAACATACTTCCAGAGAGGTCGACACCACAAAAAATATTCTTGTAACTGGCTCCTTCAATCCAGAGGCCAAGGGCAAAATGTGTTTTAAGAAAAAGTGCTAAAACCAAAGTTGCAGGAGAGCAACACATAGGGACACCTTGCTCTTCTGCCTGGCTTCTGCCTGTTCAGCATCTCAGCAGCAGCAACAGGGGTGACAAGGGCTAGATACCTCCACTAGTGACTTGCAGAAGGAAGGTTAATCCAGTCTCCTGAAGCTGAAGGAAAACCACAGCTGTCTGCCTCAGTCTAGGGTGTGCCAAGGAACCTGTCCATAAGGGAAGTGTTTCTGGATATGAATTATACACTACAAAATCCCTGTGGCCCTATTAGAGATGCTCTGTGAGGTGCTCCAGGGGTTGCCTGTACTAGAAGCTGGATTCTCCCTGTGGGATCGAAGAAATATTATAGTAGTTGCTGGAGAAGGGAGGGGAAGAAGCTACTTTCTGATGTATTTCAAAGTCAAATAATCTGACTCCTTCAGTCCAACATCAACAGGGGATGACCTTGTCTAACTTCAAAACACAAACTGATTTGCAGCACAGAAGTAACTTTCTAAATGTGGGTTCTTTTATTTGTCCTCCCTAATCCAGTTAGCCCTCAAGATATGACTGAATGAGAGAGATCACATTGAATTTGCACATGGGGAACCCTAATTACTTGAGACAAAACCGTCCAGGAATATATTCCAGATCCATCCTATAGTTTAGGATATTACCTGAGAACAGGACTGTTCCTTGTTAGTGAGGGAAATACTGTCATCCCCATTTTGCAGATGGCAAATTGAGACAGAATGGGGCTGAATAGTTAATCCAAGGACACAGGAAAATCTGTAGTCAGGCTGAAGAGTGAACAGAGATCTCCTGACTTCATCCAGTGGGATTGTTGTTGGGCAGATTATTTCTTTTCTCTCAGAAGATTCAGTAAAGCTTTGAACAAATCCAGCATGAATGGCCCAGAGCTAACACTGTCTCAGGGAGCTCTTCTTCCACTGGAAGAACATAGATGGAAACTAAATATTAAATGAATCCAACTCATTATTTAATAATCTATCAGGTTTTATGCTGGAACGACTGGCTCAGAAGTGCAACCGGATTTGTTTGAATGAGGATGGCAGGACTGGAGCCTTGATATCTGATCTCACTGCTGGAATTCATCTGGCAGGAAGAGAGCTCTGTCTGCATATATTGCAATTTTTTACTAATCCTTTGATTCTTCTAACCTATCTCTGTCTGGAATGTTAACTTTGGGTGCAGAGGCTGTGTTCTTCTTCATACCTCTTCCACACCCAGCATGCTGAGACCTGATTTTGGATGGGAGCTGCTCTACGACCAACATAATAACAAGAATAAAAGTAAATTTTATTTGCTTCCAGAGACAGATCTGAAGAGCACCCCTCCTTGGACAACCACTGCTCTGACAGAGCTCTTGCACCTGTTTGTCTAGAGAAACTCCTCATTAACACACACAGTGAAATGTTTCAGAACCATTACACAACACAGCTCAACTGACACTTTATGACTTGATTTTTAAAGAACTTAAGTTGATTCTTTCCTCTAAATTCAGTAGCTAGCCCAACTATGCCTCATTGAGAAAGCTTCACCTGACAAGAATCATGAATTATAGCCAGGATAAAATGTTTCATTAAAATACAGATAGAGGAACTTAGGAAGCCTGTTTTTGTAAGGATGAAACCAATTTTGCTTCAAAAGCAAATACTGATCCATTTTTCAGGTCAGTAAGTTGAAGTCCGGGTGTTATAAATCCACCATCAATGTTTTCTTACAGCTATAGTAGCTGACACATCTGAATCACTGTGAGCTAAAAGCATGCCAGAAGAAATGAGTACCATGAAAACACATCAGGAGGAGATGTATGGCAATTGCTTCCCTAATGTACCTGACTGCTGACGGGACAATATTAGCTTGCTTTCCCTGAGAGTGGCCTTGCATAAAACAAGTTCATAATGAACAAATGTCTGTCCATGAAGGAACTGATTTAAGTGTATCAATTAAAAATTAGCCTCAGTATCACTGGAGGGATGGTTTTAAGCATAATTAATGCAAAAAGCTTAGCAGCATTCTTCTTGAGGTTCAATCAAGTATCTCTGATGATGGTGCATATGCATCACTCCCCACTTCTAGGGGAGTGTAAATGACTCCCTCTTGCACTGATCCATTTAAGTAGTGGTAAAATCTTGATTATATCCATGTCGGATAGGCTTAGTTCAAAATAGAACAGCTTAGAAAATTACTCCTTCCTCCTCCATAAAACATCACCATTTCATTAAAAAACAAAAAAAAAAGTTTATTATTAAGCAAACAATTCTGGATAAAATAATCTCCAAGTTCTTGTTATTCTGGTGAAAAATGCATGTGAAAAAGGAGCTTCTTCCTCCAAAAGTTCAAAGGTCATGTTTATTTCTAGATTCAAGTAATCAACAAATTTGTAGGTAACATTTTGATCGAGAGCATTTACCCTAGATGATAATACAAGTTCATTCACAGCCAAAATGAGGTTGTAACTAATTTGTGAAGGAAGAATGTCCTAGGGATTACTACTGAGCTATCAGTAAGTGTAGGATGCTTCTGCAAAAATACATATTACATATTAGGGAGCAGAGTTTCAAATGTGGGTAGTAAGCTGAAATACCCAAAATTGGAAGTACTGAGCTCTTTGGGGTTTGAAACAACCACACAAATATGTTTAATATTTTTGTCCCTTTCTGCTCTGAGGCCAGAAGTTTGTTCTCACATGCTGCCATACACGGTGGTCCTATGTGACCTCCTGACATGGAAGGGCATGTGAGGCCCTGCAGAAAGAGGAGAGCTTGGGGTCAGCTGCAGGGCATCAGAATAATTCATTGTTGTAACTCACTTCCCCGAGTCAGAGAGATCCCTGGGAAAAACCATGGCAAAGAGGGAGCTGGTGGCCAGGAGAATTGCTCTGCCATGTGGTATTTCAGGTCTCTCT
>NW_009952574.1:2271193-2358796 GCF_000747805.2 Chaetura pelagica | reverse complement strand
GTTGTGTAAATAAGGAAGTCAGAAGAAGTTGTGCCAGTGATTATAAGAAAGACTAAAATACTGCATTTCTTTTCATTTTTTTATATAATCTGGACAGAACTGTAGGAATCCACTGGAATTCAGGGCTTCAAAACCTAGATTTTACATTAAGTATTTGGTAGCATTTATAATACAAAAGCCATGAGGACATTCTGCCACTCCAAATGTGTTTATCCTTCAGGTATATTAAACCACCACAGCTTAAAAAAAATAATCTGAATAATTTATTTTTTAAAATAAGGTATTTGTGGCTTAATAAATGATGATGAAGAAATCTGGAATAGTATTAATGATTTAAACCACTCATTGATTTAAATCCAAATGTACTGACAGATGAATACAGATCTACTGCTCACATCAATCTGCCTTCACCAAAAAAGATATTTCATGTGATACAGGAAAATGCTGCAAAAATAAATCATTTGCTTCTAAACCTAAACTAAATGACGCAAAACTTTTAAAAGCCATGTTTCCATAATTTTGGAATACCGTGCCTTGATGTTTCAGGCCTAATTGCTTTAAGTCTTTAGAAATCCTTTCCCACAGCCATTTGAAAGGGTATTGAAAAGTCAGTGCCTGATTACTCAGTTCTTCCTGAACTGGGACCTCAAAGCCCTCTGCAGCACCAGTGACTGTCCCATCAGGAAACACGAGTGGGAATCTGCAGTGCTTCTGCTCAGTACACCAGAACTAATCCCATCTTCAGTGGAGGAGGACAAGGCCTGGGGCTCAGTTCCTCACTTCTCAGTCTACAAACCTGAAACAGGAGTAGCTGAGAGACCTGGGCCTTTTTTGTCTGGAAAGGAGCAGAGAGGGGATCTTAGTAATGTGTATAAATACATCAGGGTTGGGCATCAAGAAGGAAGGAACAACCTCTTTTCACTTGTGCCCTGTGATAGGATGAGGGACAATGGATTCAAGCTGAAGCACAGGAAGTTCCACCTCAACGTAAGGAAGAACTTCTTCACTGTAAGGGTTACAGAGCACTGGAACAGGCTCCTCAGAGAGGTTGTGGACTCTCCTTCTCTGAAGACTTTCAAGACCCATCTGGATGCATTTGTGAGTAACCTGCCCTAGATTTGGTCCTACTCTGGCAGGGAAGTTGGACTTGATGAGAGGTCCCTTCCAATCCCTAGCATTCTGTGATTCTGTGATTCTGTAGCAGGAGAGACACCGAGGCATCTTCAGGCTTTCAGTATCCTCTTTGGTTGCTGCATAAGTTTAAACAGCTGTCATTTACATCATGCTCATCAGAGGAACAGGAAGCAGTAAACTGCTTGTAGCCACAGCTTCTGTTTCATGTGTTCCACCCAATGCCAGTATTTAAAGATTGGCTTGTGCAACTTCTCTATTTATTACTGGTTTAGTTTTCCTCTTGTTGCAAGAATCAAGCTGACAGCTTAACCACATGTACCTACAACAGGAAATCATGCTCAACAAGACAAAACTAATGAAGATGTTACAGTCTTGGCCCATGCCCTGAACGCTAACAGACACACACCCCAAATGCACTGCCCTGAGAATGACAAAGATGCAAGGGCAGAACTGCACGTGACAGGTACAGGTGCTCCCTGAGCAGTGCACAGGGCTGGGGTTCAGGCTGCAGCAGATGTGGAAGACAAGTTCAGGCAAATTACAGGATGATGGACGGAGAGGCTGTGAAGAATCCAGGGAATAGACAGATCTTCAGCTACCAAAGGGACCTCGGCAATTCCTCTGTGCGTGCCTTTTTGGTTAGTCCTGGCATGCACTGTAACATGCCAAGAGAGGTGAGTGCCTTTCTATCCCATGTATAGCAGGAGAGTCTTTCTTGGCATGGTCAGAGCCACCACCTCAGCCTCTCTTCCCAAAATACAGTCGGCACACAATAAGGAGGACAGAAACATGTCATTTCTCATACAGCTTTTTTAACAAAGCAACTGAAAGAACATAGTGACATAAATTCTGGTATGAGACAGCTTAAATTCAGCTGGTCACATGCTGACCCTTCCTATGGAATTCTTAGTCTCAAAGTTTAGGATTTGTACACCAAAGGCAAAGTCAGTTCCTATCCTGGGTGGGTTTACAGGTCACCTGTATCACAGACATCAGCAGGACTGAGGGGTGTCTTTCTGCAGACTTCTAGCACTCCCCAGGAAGGTGTTTCAGCTGAAGGACTCAGAACCCACCGCCCTATTGAAAGAGGATTACATTATTCCTGATGTAGTAGAAATAGAAATCCTTCTGTTTTGTAATATGAACACAGTGTAGCCTTTTTTGCACAGCAAAAGCCTCCAGACACAACAGCATCAAGAATTAAAACCACACTTACAAGATGTCCAGATACGGTATGTGTTTTATCACTGTTCTGCAGACATATGTTTTGTGTGACTTGGTTAATTTATTTCCTCTTTGTTTTCAAAAGCTAACACATGGCCTTGAACAAAAGTTACACTAATCTTTTATTTGTTCAACTCAGTTAAAATCACAACACTTATTTTGTGGCATCTTACATAATGCTGTGCTGCTTTGTATGACTTTTATGTAATTTAATTTCAGCAAAATAGCCTGAAATTATCCAGAATGTCTACAGGGAGTTTGTGAATTCAGTGTTAGAGACTTGCATTTTACACATTTACTCATGTCAGACTTAAAATTCTATTTGAGTGTGGGAGTTGCTTCTCTGCTCCTACACGGACATAAAACCAAGAACGTGCGACAGGATAAATTCTTCCATCTTACCCAGGACCAGAAGGGAGAGCTGCTAAATTCTGACACTCAGCTATCAAAACAGAAGACTACTGGAAAAAAAAGAGATTCTTCAGGAAAACAATCTTTTAAGTATGGATTTCAAAGAGGTAGGAACTGATTTCTTAGTAGAAGGCTGGGATTGTCTGATTGCATGGATGGACAGACTGGATGAAGGAGATAAGTGACAAAAGAGATGGAAGATGACAATCCCTCACTGATCAGTCTGGAAAAAGAGCAACTAAATGTCAGCAAGAGTAAGAGAGACTCTGTAAACTGAGGGAGACACCATGAGCTGAGAGATACCTAGACATCTCAAAGATGCTGACCAAGACCCATGATACACCACAGTGCAGTGAGGAAACCAATGCAGGATTCCTCATTTATTGTTTTGTACAGGTCTGTTGTTAATAATTTTTGACAAACCTAAAGGAACAGATCTCCTGCTGCACAAGGCTGGACATCTGGGAAGGAGTGTGCTTGAATGGGGGAAAGTGAAGGGATTAACACAAGCTTTGAGAGTGAGCTCCTGTTTTTGTGGAAAGGTAGCACATGTGGTCAGCATTCCTGAAAGCCAGGGAAAATGCTAATGCAGCCACACAGTAAGGAAAGTCTAAGAGAGAGATGATCCCGAGTGATGGAGACAAACACATCATTCAGGTTTGGGATAAATGAAGGGAGCTTCCCTGGGCACTTGGAAACAGCTCTGCTGTAGCAATGGATCAGAAATGAGACTCCCAAAGGATGAGCAAATTCGCGAGTACCCAAGGCATCAGGGAGCTACACAGCTCTGCAAACCCCACAGTCCAACTGCAGCAGTAAGTAGCCACCTGACATTAAGAAGTTGGTGCTAGATCCCTTCTGAAAACAACAGCTGAGTCTTCCTGAAATTGTTTCCCCAGAATCGACTGCTTCCCCTGAGGAAGCCCCTGCAAAACAAACGAGCCGTCAGATTCCTAACACTCCAGACTGCATGTTTTTGTCCTCATCCTCCCCCGTCTGCTTTCCTTCCTCTTTTTTTTTTTTTTTTTTCCTCTTCTGCTTTCGTATCGACAACATCTCAAGCAGTGAGATTTTGACATCAGAGGGGTTGCGACAGAGCAGAGCCTGAGGAGCAGGGCAGGAGGAAGGAGGGGCAGCAGGCGCTGACGGGCTCCTCACGTAGCCAGCTCTGCTCGTCATCTTGATGGGATCACCACGAAGGGCTGTGTTCCTTCACTCCAGCTCCAGCTGAAGCTCCACTGCAGTTACAGAGGTCCAGAAATGCTCAGTGTGCATGTTTTAAATTATGGCTAATTCATTTTGATACGCCTCTTTTTCTTGGATCCGCAGACAAAATGACTGCAGCGGGGCTTGAAAGAAAATCAAAGCAGGTTTCCCTGGGAGATACACATCAAGCTCTGCCTGTGTCTCTGGAGTGTTGCAATACAGCTCATAGCAACCAGGGAGAAACCAGTTCTCCTTTCCATGGCCAGAGTTTGAAAAACAAAACAGTATCTTGCATCTTAAGAAAAACAGCTTCAGTGGATTGGTTCAGAAGACTTCCTCTTATCTTTGGAGGACTGACCAACATCAGGACCACAGCTCCAAAAAAGATTAAGTCTATTGCCTAAAAAGATTATTATTTCATGCAGATTTTTATTCAGGTTTCAAGGTAGGGTGGCACTAATTTGCCAGTGAGAGGCAGGGGTGGGGGTAAGAGTAATGAAGCTATGAGCCTTTCTTGCAGAACTGCAACTCGAGACTTTTTTTTTAGGATGTTATCTATCAGCCTGTCTGGCCTGTCTGGTAATAATGTATCTGTCTGCTGAAACAAGCCTAAATAATGCAACATTATATCAATAATTAATAGGCACGTAGGTCAACAAGTTCAAGATTGGTACAGGCAAAGGAGGCCTGAAGGAAATGGTTGGTTTGAGGCAGCTGCCAGGCCCAAGATGGTGAGTGCAGCTTTGTAGGCAAGGAAAGGGAAGAGCATTTCCAGCAGCAGCGCCAGAGCACAGCACGGAGAACACAACTCTGTTCACATCTGCTTGGTCCACCCTTGCCCACAGAAAACAGGAACCCTCTGGGATGTTCACTTATCAGCGAATAGGGGATTGCTCCATTTGAGGTGGAACCTGCCCTTTGATTCATACCTTCACTGAAATTCTCAGAAATGCTATGTTTATCACCAAAAAGAGGAGGCAACAGCTTCAGGAGTTGCTGTTTCTACCACTGAATATGCAAATCCAGCAAACAAAATCATTTTTCCCTGTAAAGGGAGGTTTTACCTCATCTACCTTTACCTGTGCCAGAGACTAGCTGAGGCTTTCCCAATAGTCAGAGGAACAGACATGTTCTGATGCCATCCCAAGGAAAGGTTTCTAAGAGAATGGGAGAAGCACCCTCTGAAGGTGCCCCTCTGATCAGAGGGAGACCAGACAACTACCTTGGACTAGACAGTTTTTAGATGGTTAAATATAGTCAGACAAGTGAATCCCAAGCAACTTCCCATGACTGAGTGATCCAGGGAACACCAGAGAGATCACATCTCCTGTGATGGCAGCAGCAGCACCAAAGGCAGGTTGATCTTTAACCCTCCAGAGATACCTACACAGCTCCAGTAACCTCTGAGCCACTGTGTCACACCTCACCAGAAACAGAAGTTAGCTCACAAATAAAAAAGCAATTCAAGTACCTGATGTGCTTGGTTTGGGAACCTTCTCTAAGCATATTTAATAGCCCCTGAAAAAAATAGGAGCAAAATAGGTATAGCTGATTTTAGTACAAGCTGACAATAACAGTAGCTGAGGTCACCTCACCTACCAAGAAAATTTATGCCTGAAGTAACTCGAAGTATTTTCAAATTGAAGGAGAAAAGAAGCAAACTTATGATATGAAAATGAAATAAAAATCAGAAGAGACATCAAAATAGAAATACATAGAATGGGGTGTTAAAATTATAACGTCTCTTTTCTGAGAAGAGTGCAGAAAGTCACAGGATTTTGCTAACTGCCATTCCTCAGCACCAGGCAAACCAGGAGGGTGGGCTCCCATCCGACACAGGAGCCTGCTGACATTACTTGGGATCCAGGGACACAAATGCAAGATTGAGGTTGATCTTTGTAAAAGAAAGAAATAAAGGAGGCAGCCTGTAATCACATTGCAAACATTGCAAAGGTTTCATCACCTGCAGTTATGGTCAACTAACCAGATACCCCGTGTTCAAGCTGATCTGTGCATGCACACACCCCACACAATGGGAACCTCCCCCCCAAAAAATGTTACTAAAAATCTCACAACATGTACTACATGCACGAGTGTGGTTGATGGGAACACAGTATCTTGGTGAAGCAACTATACTGTGTTTGTTAGACTTCTCTTAATAGTAATCACTTAAATGCATGGGGGAAAGAATTGGCTTTTGGTTAGGTTTGGGTTTTTTGGTTGGTCATTTGGGGTTGTGTTATGATGGGTTTTTTTAACACAAGTCTTAAATAAGAAAACATAGCAACCATCAGAGCTACATTTTCAGAAACCCACAACCTACTTACAACTAAGGCAGTAGAGAAGAGAAACTGAAAGTAGAAAAGAAAATCACAAGCTGCAGAGGCAGTTCTAGTAACAAGTCATTTTAAAAAAGAAGATGACCAAGATGGAAAAATCCCAAATTAATATTTACAGTAAACCTTGCTTTTAATGATGTGTGATAAGTTAGTTACTGAAGATTCTGCCACAGGGATTTTCTTCAGAGTGAAGTCCTAGAGCATATGGAGGTTGCTTTGTCCTCCAGCCTGTTTCTAAATAGAAAATACTGATTCTGCTCACCCAAGGAATTCCACCAAGCTCAGAGGAGTGACACCAACAACAAGCAAGGTCAATACATGATCTGTATGTGAACTAAGATGAATAATGGGAAACTCATGCAGTCTCACCATCCATACAGTCAAGGCTCTCAAAAATGCATCATGAAGCATTTCTATTTTCTTCTTTTAGCACAGCACATGGCTTTTAGATGCAACTGTGCAAAAGTAGCAGAGGACTTGTATGCATCACCTCACGTTCAGGAGACCTAAACATTTGGGAACAGATTTTACAGGCATTAATTCCTAAATGCCACAGCCACTTTTTCTCTCTAACTCTCTGCCCAGATAAGGCTGTGCTGCTTTCCTGGGAGATTCTGACCCATCTAGGAATCCATCTGTGGTAATGGTTGAGTGGGCTGTATTTTCCCTCTTGCCTGTAAGCTTTTACAATAAACACCAACACAATTTATTTCTGTAACTTTCCTGAGGACACAAGCACACATTGCCTAGAGAGCAGGGTGGGCCCTGGAAAGTGCAAGGAGCCCTGAGTCATTGGGCAGTGACAGAGGAGCAGGAACACAGCACCCTGCTCCTCGTTAGGGCAGTGTCTCCATCCCCTCCCAGTTCTGTCCCAGCTTCCATGAGAGCAAAACCAGCTGCTTAGGAGCCCTATTTATACATATGAAATCCTGTGGATGATCCTGAACTTGGCAAAAGAGCAGTATGTATCTCTGAGGGCACCTGCAAGTGATTCCAAGACATCGAATAGAAAAAGGAAGTTATCTGGCACCTAGACTTAGGTGGAGTTTCAGTTTTTCAAATTAAAGACACAGCAGGTCTACAGAAATGATCAGATGAGAAGACTCCTGGCAAGAGATTTAGTATGTAATTTTGTGAAGTGCCTTAGGGATGTAGACACCCAATTTCCTTTCATTTTGAATGGCTAATTCCCTTCTCCTCCTTCGAACTTCCACCTAGGTTATGTGGGATGTCATTAGGTTCTCTGCTTCTCTCCTAAGGGTAAAATAAGGAAGGCTATTTTTTCTCCATATATAGAATTGGATTTCCAAGATTCACTTCTGGAGTAAAAGCAACCACCTAATAGTTCGAACGGAATTACTTTTGTCATAAAGACACCTTTCCCTCAACTTAGTTGTCCTGAAATGAGAAAACACCTTCTATCAGTACACACAGTCCTCACCATCTTCTGACCCTTGTGCAGCTCTCTCTCTCTTATCTTTCTTTATGCCAGCTCCATTTTTATTGTGCAAGGTCCCTCTGTTCTGTAATGCAAAATACTTTTCATCAATTCAGACAGAAGAACTGGGCTTCAGGAGGTGCTGTGTTCTCACAGCAGAAGTTGCGTAGTCAGCAAATTCATATGGTTCGGTTTGTATGTCCAGTTACTTGATCCCAACTCATTTCTCACCCATATGGTAGAAAGGATTATTCTTCTATTCATGCCTCACAGTCTTATAATGGATTTAGGGCACAGCTCTTAAAAATGCATAAGAGAGACAGGCATCGCATGGTTTTGCTATGGATATTTTATGAGCAAGTCTGGATGCACGCTGTGTGCTTGAAACAAAAGACTGCACAATTTCCTACCAGGGCTGGATCTGTGTTATTATGTCTCGCATTCAAGGCTTCTGGGAAGTCCTAAGCAAGAAAAACAACAAAACAAAGGGATGGGAGAGACACCAGGATCTCATAAATGGGTCAAGACAGCACCGATATGCTACATTTGTTGTTATTAAGACCTGTAATTCAGTCATTTGTCAGCAAACAAATCTGATTTAGGAAGCATCAGCCTGGCCCATCCTTTTTTATTGGCTGTTATTTGAGGGTTGCATTTGTCAGTTAATTGACTTAAACAACTACCTTGTAAAGGTGATACCAGTAACTAGGGGAGTTTTACTTCTGTACCTGCAGCAGCCATTATAAGATGTTTTGGTACCAGGAAGCACTTCAGCCATTATTTATCAGTGGAGTGATTTACATCTGGAGCATACACTTCCACTGCTACCAGACTGATTAAAGGCTTTGGTTATAAATTTTCAGAGTATTCAACTGACAAGGAAGATATCGATGATGTCCAGGCATCTGAATCTTTCAGATGTTTTCAAAGAAACACACCTCAGGGCATCTCCTTTCTTAAGTTGGGATGTGCTCAGTACCCAGTACCTTCCCATTTCCAGCTAGACCATAATTCTTTTGACACATCTTTAGAGTAAGATCATATCCACTGAGGCCTAAGTCTACCAGTGGTTACTAAATGCAATAGGTTGCATGCCACCTCCAGCCTGGCAAGTCCTGTAAAGGGCTAATGGCCAGATGCTGAGAGGGCATCCCAGGAAGGAAGGCTACATTCCTGGTTTCTTGTCTTCTTTCCCTTTTTCCCTAAATGTCTGTGCTGACTGATCACCGTGAGATAGGACATAGGTAGGGTGGCCCCTTCTAATCCAGAACCAAATTCTCCTCTCTCATATTCTAATCACTGTGACGTGCATGAGCAAGAGCATGATGAATGACATGATACTGGATCCAGACCTTCTCCCCTCAGGAAAGTTTCCATCATATGCAACAGCAACGACCCAAATTCTCTATCAACTTCATCTTGAGCTTGCAGACACTGGCATGTGTTATTTTTTCTGTGGGCTGTAATGTCATTTATCACACTGGGCCTATATACAAGAAATGGAGAGTGAAAGCTCTTGCAATGCTGAACCTGTTCCTTGAAAAAGATGGACACAGGATGGAAGCGGGGATACATGCGCACAACCCACTGCTCATCAGCCTTTCCAAATCTACCTCCTTCACCACCATTGCAAATACAGCAAATGCTATTTACATTTCCTTTATTCTAATGATACTGTTTCCACTAATAGATAACTACAGAGCAATACACTCACATGGTGCATTATGACTGCAGAGCTGAAGGAAACCACAAGGTGAAACACCAGGAACAAATACCCAAATTCCAACTGCAAGCAGTGCATCCATGGGCAGCACACCATCTAAAGCTAAAATATTGGTGTTTTGCTTGTTGACATACTCAGAAATGAGCTTTTAAAGAATCGGCTCTGCCAGAGGTATTAGATCCAATCTTCTGTTTCAGTGCAGACTCATCACCAGAGAGAGCACAAAGGAATTTTCACACCTTGCTTTTACACATCACTATCTCATTCTCCATACGGGGAGATTTGAGTCTCTGACAATACATTCAATGGATCCACAGTTTATAGAGCAACCCCATAATAATACCTAGAACATATACAGTCTTTTGTAAGTACTGTCTTATTATACCAATTGTGACAACTTCTATCTTTTGCTATTTATGGCAATGCTCTTTCTCAAGATTCTTCATAGTAGAGAAATGTAAATACCTCTGAAGTGGTAGTTTCTATAGAAACTTATTTATACAGTGAATTGTAGAATAAACAGTCTGATTTTCTACTTTGCTTTAAATCCCACAGAAACCTGGAGCATCTTTCAAAAGTGGCAGATAATAATACTTTGCAAGCATTTGCAAATACTGTAGCCTTTTATGTCTTTGAAGCTTGCTGTAAATATGAACTACTTACACCTTCAGGATTATCCTTAAGTAATATCATCAGTCTTGCTAAGAAGGGGAGGCAAAACAGCAGGTGAGAGACATCATACAGAGTAGGGTGCCACTGCCTAACAGCTTGATGTGCACTCACAATTTTATGTCTGGCTCTGTGACAGTTCATCTTATCCCTACCTCAGAAATCGTTCCCATCAAGAAAAGGTCTCCCTCAGTAGTAGCTGTGGAGTGAGGGCTGAATACAACCCCAAAACAGAGAGCACAAGAAATAAGGTTTTTCAGAAGCTCAGTTGGTTTTGCTCAAGGGATGTGTGAGGCGTAAGCAAGTTCATCCCAGGGCTGTCAGTGCTGCTGCACAGCAGAGTGTGGAACAACTCTGGTCTGGGGCTGGTTTGTCTGCAAGACTTCCAGCTTTCAAGAAAATGATATTTGGAACCCATTTTTCCTGGCATTGGTGCAAACTGAAGAAGCTCCCACAAGTGGTAGTGAGGATTCTCTGTCTCCCGCCTCAACCTGTTAAGGAATGTTGTGCCCATCAGGTGATTGAGGAAGGAAGCTGGGCTGAGCAATCACTTCTGATTTTTTTGTTATGACACTTCTACAGGAACAAACACTTAAAACCTGGTGTGAGCCCACAGCCCCACTTGCCCATGAACAGAACATTCCAGGAAAGAACCTGCAACAAAAAGGTGAGTCCCCAAACCCTTTCCCAATGCCATGGGGTAGTTTCTGCTCCTTAGGCTTCTACAGAAAGCTGCCTGTGCATCAGGCAACTATCAACACCAAGGTGTTTAGGTGCCAGCTTTTCATGTGGCTTATTGTGCTGCACATCCCCTGTGCTGCTGTCCCAGACCAGCACAGATGCTGCACGTTCCTGCCGAGATCAGAGCCGTAGGAGTCGCCCTCCTCCGCACACCAGATGGCTGCCTCTGCTGTGCTTGTTTTCTGTGCTCACCTTTCTGCTCCTTCTGATAGTCATGTGAATTGGAGAGAAGGGGAAAGAAAAGATTTCCTCAACAATTAACAGGGAAAAAAAAGAAAAAAAAGAATCAAAAGTTTCCCTTTCACATGTTATCTCAAAAACCAGAGAGTATGCTCAAGCATTCCGAACCGTCTCAGGAGGGAAAGAAGTCAAGAAACAGGGCCCTCAGAGATGTGGAAAGTTCCTTGGTATCTGAACAGCGTGGTCAGCTCGGTCAGGGCACCCTCTGCTCCACAGACAGAAGGAGACACACTTCAGACAAGAAGACTAGATTGCCCAACATTTTGGCTGGCTTCCAGTTTCACTGCATAACGAAGAGCAGGTATTTTCCACTGTAACCTTCTCCTTCCTAAAACAGTGGTATTTAAAAGCTGGTAAGGCTCTCTAAATGCAGCAATCAGAACGTCTCTCATTTCACTGCCTCACTTTTAGGAATGGACAGGTTCTGATTTTTATCTAAATGAAACAGCTGCACTACCTTTGCAGTAAGTAAACATATAAATATATAAACAAATAGAAACCAGTCAAAGTGAGGCATTTTACAAATGTTTGATATTTCCTCTCTGGATTTTTTCAGTCTGGTACAGTCCTACTAACTGTTCTGATTTATTCTGCAAGTTGAATGAGATCCAGCTCCTGAGGGGATATAATTATGCCTAAAAATATTATTTTTTTTCAAACTTGATTGCATGAAGAAGCCTTAAAGTGCGACCCATCTGCATTCTCAAGACTTGCAAACAAGAAGGCAAATGGGGAGCACTCTAAAAGAATTTTTTAAAAAGCATCTTAGAGACATCTTGAAAAGCCTATCTCAGATTTGTGGACACTTTAGAGAGATGAGTATGGTAACACTTCCATGCTAAAATAAAAAGTGGTTCATTTGATCCCCAGAGCCTTGGCTTCTGTCACTGGTGGCCAGCACCTGGTGTCTCCCTCTCTAGCAACCCTCACTTAGAATGATAAGCAGGTCAGGAGTTCATCCAAACCATGATTGGGTCAAAATTGCATCTTGTAATCAAGTAATAGTGAAGGTGAGCAGTGGGAGGCAACAGCTCAGTTCACAGCAAGACAGGTATGGCAAGATATCCATTAGAAATAGGTAATTCTATAACGAAAACACCCTCAACGGGCTATGCAAGCAGAACTACTTTGCCCTGAGCCTTCCCTTCCTGTTGAATATCTTGCTCATCTACTGCTTTGGGCTTCACAGCTTTGCAGTCAGTGCAACCAGAGAGCACACAAAGGGTTGACGTTTGCCAGGTGCCACCAGTGCCTCCTGCAATGTGCTCAGAGGGTGTCCAGCAACACATGGACCTGATGGAACTGCTAATACCACTGCTGAGGCCTCCATGGATATGGCCAGAAGTGCATCTCTTCCAGACAGGGTTAGCAGTTTTGGAATGAAGCAGAAGGACAAGCACAGCCTCTAATAAGCAAGCTGGATATCCTCATGGGAAAAGCCAGGCTTTTTTTTCTTTCCCGTCATTGTATTGTCCTCCACTTTCTTCCTGCACCACGGGTTTGATGAACACCCATTTTCACCCCTGCTAATTTCTGTTGCTCTTACACCCTGGTCCCACTTAACTACATCCGTATCCTTCCATACTGTAGAATCCCACTCTCCCCATCAGCTATTTCATTTCCTCTCCCACTTCTCCTATCACCAGAAGCTCTACCTCCTCCTATTCCCAGCAGAGAATGCTTTGCTCCCTATCTGATTTGAATTCCTCCCTCCTTATGTGGGCGATGAATCGTTCAGAGTAATGGCATTTTAAAAACTCTCTGGAGAAGGTAGGTAGACTCAAACCTGAGTGGGAGTGCATATAAAGTACAATGTTAGTGGGTGCCTTCAATCCCAAGACCAGAAGTTTCCAAACTATGAACAGTGCCTAAGGGCTGGGTGCTTCCTCCTGGACATACATGTTGATGGCAACTACGACAGCCAAAACCAGTGCTACGTTGTATCTACGAATGTATAACATTTAATATTTAATTTTCATTTATTATCACTATATCATATAATTACATGATACCATTAACATATCATAGACCACAGAAGATTCAGAAAGAAGTTAGTTAGAAAGAAAACCTGGAAGAAAAAAGAAGTAAAAAACTGAAAAAATATATTTCCATTCTGAGGGGACAGACTTCTTACCATGAAATGCTTCTATGTCATTAATAGTGTCCTTTCTCTGAAGAACCAATAATGTAACATTTTTCAACTCATAGCTTATCAACTACTATTTTTTCTGATGAAAGTGGAGTTTAATTCTTGTCTTGGCCCTGCAGAGATTATCTTAGCTCACGCATCCCCAACAAAAACACCTTCTAATTACAGGGTGATCGGAAACAGTGGTCATAGACTCTCACTATAGCCCATGTCTCAGTGACATTTTCATTCTGAGTCACAATTTGATTCAAGGCAAGAAATAAAATGTTTATTGATGGAAGTTCTACAGTGTTCTTTATCACCTGCGCACATGACACAGTATGAATTTGTCCAGAACTTGATGTGCTTAGGAAATAGCATGTTGTTTAATGACTTTATTCAGAACACCTACATGTTTTGTTCCTGTTACTTGATACAGCTCTTACATGTGACAAAGTCTAATTTTTCAACAGAGGAGGGAGAAGGAGAGGGAACAGCTCATGGACTTTTAAGCATGTCTTTTTTTTTTTTTTTTTTTTTTTTCTGAGAGGCAAATATAATAACAGCAATATGGGCCTCCATACTAGCTATGTCTCAGTGACTTCTCTTAAACTTGTTTAGCCTGTAATTGAAGGATCATTTTTCTTATTGCCAACTCTGTCAACTCACACTGACATCAGAAAACCCAGCAGTGTTCTTTCTGGCTTATGCTTCATCACCAGTAAAGAATTCTGAAAACTAAATTTTCCTGTGTGCATGAGTATAATCCTTAAAATTACAGCCTTGGTTATATTTGTGCAACACTCTGTACCCTTCTTTCAGTGCATACGTGCCCCTCAGTCACTACATACTTAGTGTGTCCTGCTTTCTGTTCCAGCCATGAAGCTACAACTCTGCAACCACTGAAGCTCAACTGTGATTGATGTTTGATGTTCAGAGCTCCACAGTGCACCCCCCAAAGTCAACTCTCATGTAGCTGCATGTGCCTCTGGGATTTAACATAGAATCATATCACAGAACAGTTTGGTTTGGAAGGGACCTTAAAGTTGATCTAGATTCAACCTCCCTGCATGGGCAAGGACACCTCCCACTAGACCAGGTTGCTCCAAGCCCCATCCAACCTGGTCTTGAACACTTCCAGGGATGGAGCATCCACAACTTCCCTGGGCAACCTGGGCCAGGGTCTCACTGCCCTCAGACTAAAGAAAATTTGGGCAGATACAAGCTGTGCTTGCCTGAAGTGAGCATCTTTTGCTGGGGAAAGGTGCAGCTGCACTGCCATCCAACTTCCATGGCTACAGATCTGTTTCAACCACCTTTATGTGCTTCCTACCTAAAGGACAGAAAGAAGAAACTATAGGGATAAAACCTCAAGTCTCTAAAGAGCTACTTAAAGACCAGTGTTCTCTGCACATCCCAAACAGTGCTTTATAAATAGCCCAAAAGAGCTCAGGCTCACATAAAAATCAGTCTGTTACAGGACTGAGAGAAAAGATAGCAGACAGAAAGTTGTGCTGCTTTTTCAGAGGACTCATCTCTTATGTTGAAAAATCAATTTTAATCCAATAAAACTTCTGCTTTCCTTTGGTCATGCTTTCCCAGAACGATCAGGTTCTGATGGTGTAATTAAAGAGACCACAGGGGACAGAGAAAACGAAGTATGTGCAAGTGTTAAATATAAAATATTGAAGATAAAAGTTCTTCTAAAAACCCAGTTTTGAGCACATAGAGATTGCAGGTTTTTTTGCTTGGATTTCAGACAGAGGCTAGCAAAATTCTGAGTAACAAACATTTTAATTCTCACTCAAGTCAGAGAGTGACTCAGCACTGCAAGGAAAAGCAAGACTAAATGTTGTGAAGTTTTTACAAACCCATCTGAGGAATGAGCAAGCAGGAGTCCAACTTGGAAGCAGACACAGAGTTTGCATCTGAGGAGATCTTTCCTGATTATATTTTGGAGGGGGTTTGTCCCAGGGCAGTCTCACTGCAAAGTCAAATCCCACATGTATACTGAATCCAGTGCCAAATAATTCCCTTCTCGGTATAAAACCGGTCAAAGAATTCCAGGAAGCCCTTCCTTACCAAGGAAGCTAATTCACAGGCTCCAAATATATTAAAAAAAAAAAAAACACAACAACTTTCCTCCCATATTTCTCAATCACAGGCACCAGAACGTTTTAGTCCAAACAGAACCTTTGGTCATGCTTTCCCAGAACCATCAGGTTCTGATGGTGTAATTAAAGAGACCACAGGGGACAGAGAAAACGAAGTATGTGCAAGTGTTAAATATAAAATATTGAAGATAAAAGTTATTCTAAAAACCCAGTTTTGAGCACATAGAGATTGCAGGTTTTTTTGCTTGGATTTCAGACAGAGGCTAGCAAAATTCTGAGTAACAAACATTTTAATTCTCACTCAAGTCAGAGAGTGACTCAGCACTGCAAGGAAAAGCAAGACTAAATGTTGTGAAGTTTTTACAAACCCATCTGAGGAATGAGCAAGCAGGAGTCCAACTTGGAAGCAGACACAGAGTTTGCATCTGAGGAGATCTTTCCTGATTATATTTTGGAGGGGGTTTGTCCCAGGGCAGTCTCACTGCAAAGTCAAATCCCACATGTATACTGAATCCAGTGCCAAATAATTCCCTTCTCGGTATAAAACCGGTCAAAGAATTCCAGGAAGCCCTTCCTTACCAAGGAAGCTAATTCACAGGCTCCAAATATATTAAAAAAAAAAAAACACAACAACTTTCCTCCCATATTTCTCAATCACAGGCACCTCTTTCTGGCTTCAGGGCAACTCCACCACTATTTTCAGACTTCTCAGCTTTCACCCATATCCACAAGACAGCTGGCCCTGATGAACTCACTGGCCCAGCCTCTACTTGTCTCCAGCTTGGGATAACTTGTACTGCTGACAGATACTGTTTCTTGAGAGCAACTCCTTAGATAACCTGGACACTCAGATAACCCCAGTTCCCTCCCGCATCTCCTGACAGATCTGTTGATTTGTCCAGCTTCTGGAGGAGACACACTGCAACCAGCAACAGAAGGGTCAGATGAGGGGTACTGGAGATAAGGAAGATGGAGGGATCAGGGGGAGGGCAGGGGGGAAAGGAAGGAGGTCACACAGGACCTGAGGCTGGAGCTGAATCATAGTGCAAGATGCTCTGGGGTGAACTTGCAGTGTGGCCTGAAAACCTCTGTGACCAAGACAGCTGGCAGATCCCAGGGCAAATCTCTTTAGCTTCTACCCTCTACATACAGAAAAAGCATAAACACTTTTCTTCCTCTGGCTAAATAGTGACAAGATCCAGTTACAAGAAGCTTCCTTGTGTAGGTTCATATCAAGACTGCTTCACAGATACCAAAACATTAACATATCACAGCTGGGAAGAAATGTTTTGTTCCAGATCCAGGCTGGAACAAGAGACAAAAGCTGGTGATCAGCAGCTGGCATAGCCTCAAATCTTCAGGAGAAGCCATCAAGGGACACTAAAACTGATCTCTTCCTCTGCCTGTTGCAACACATCTGCTTGGACTGGGATTCCAGGCCATTCCCTTAACTGACCAACGTCAGCAAGCAGCGTGCACTTTTGGAGGACATGACATCTGTATCCTACTCATGTTCACTCCAGAGGTTTCTGTTTCATATCCTGTCCTGATTGCTCTACATTTATCATGTAAATTTATTTCAAGTTCACACAGGACAGGGGTCAGGGGGGAGGAATAAAGTCGGTGTGTACAAAGATTATAAAATACGAGAATTTGTTAGGAGTTACAATAAAGCTCAGTGTCAAAACCACACTCCCACCACATAAATATACATGGACACTAGGCACCATGAGTTGTATTTCAGCTGAAAATTTAAACACCAAAATATGTTTCCAGCATCCTTCTAACTTGTACCTTCACAGACCTCCCAACTTTCAAAGTCCTTACAAATGTCACAAACCAAACGCTACAGCCAGCAACTCTCATTCATCCAAATAAAACACATTGCCATAAATCCTTCATAAGAGAGTGGATCTCTGTGAGACAGAACAGTGAGCAGTAACAGGTACAAGTGCTTCAATGAACTTGAAGGGAAATATTTCTCTCAAACAGTTGGAATATTTTGCAGAACTTTGGAAACCTCAAGTTTCTGACCTGTGTGAGAGAAAAGTTATAATTTCTTACAACCAGACTGGAGGCCATGCTGCTGCATGGATATTGCTCTGACACGGCAGACTCCTGCAGCCCTTTTTGCCATCAGAGAGCTCCTGAGGGCTGTGCTGCCTGTGCCTGCTATTCTTGCAAGCAGAGATGGGATTACAGGCTCCTGTGGAGTGTCCTCAGCTCACACCCACGGAGACCCACCACGCGATTCTCTGCCGACGTGATTTTTCCTACCATCCACTCTTGTGCTGGGCACTAATCCAGGGAAGTTAAAAAACCCTCCCCCACAACACCCACTTAGCACTACAGTATCTGTTTCCCAATCCTTCTGATAAGTGCCTGTTATTCTGTTCTAATATTGTCCCAAACACAACACTGTGCCCCTGAATTAAACAGCAAAGGATGAGAATTTAAACTAAGCATTTACCTGCACGCAGTTTTCACACAAAAAAGGGTAAAAAAATATCCCAGCTCAAACCCAGCTACTGTGTTTAGTGCCTGTGATCCTCTAATGACAGTGACCAGGCCAGTGCATTGATGGCTACATTCAGCAATCACACTTGAAATATTTCATGCAATATACCACCAAGTGTAGGTTGTTTGGCTCTGGTTTTCATCCTGTAGGTTACAAACATTTTGATAAATGTATCTGACTTGCAATCAGTACATAAGCAAGTCCTGAGACAATGTGGGAAATGTATTTCTCAGATTTAAACACATTTCCATACCATTTCCAAAGGGACTGCAGATCTTCAGTGACTAATACAATAGTCCTACTCCTATAGCCTACTCAAATTGTCTCTGAGATTAACTGTATCCACTAAGCAAGAACTGCAACACTCAGTTCCTGCTGGTTTTCAGTAAGATCTGAGATCAGACCAAACCCTGGGAGTTACTCAGCCAATGCTACAGCTTACTGTGCTCAGGATGTGCTGCTGTGTGCACTGCTTCAACCTTCTCTCCGTTCTAAAGGTGACAGAGGTAGAGTATTTCCATTTAAAACACTCTGGTACTAGCTCCTGTTTCAAGCTCATCTTCATTAACAAAGAGCACTCCTTATTTGAAGTTCGGCTTTAGGATTCACATGCAGTTCCTCTTAGTCTCTCCAAGACAACACGAAGATCTTATTTTTTCTATCTGCCAATATGAGATGTGCCCATAAAACCCTCCTGGATCATCTAAATACTAACACAAGGATTCTCCCAAAAGAGAAAGAGAAAGAAGGGAGTGTACACCACATGAAAAAAAGGGTTCCTCCTGTATCATTGCTTCTCCTTAGAAACTCAGAGGAGACTGTTTTGTGTACACAACACCACTGTCTCTGTTACAGACTTCTTTAAAGTCTGAAGAAAGACGTGTTGCAAAAGGGAACTCCTACAGAGTGCAATTCATTTAGTCTGCCTTTAGGTCAACCCAGATGTAGGAGATAGGGCTCCCACAGCTCCCTTCACCTTCACCTCTCCTCTTCTGGGAAGGGTTTCATCAGTGTCACAGAGAAGATGTTCAAGGGTGCTGCATTCTTGAAGCACAAAACCCCCTCTTATTTCAGTACAGGCACAGCAGATCTACGTGGATCAGGGAGAAGGTTATTTATCCCTATTTATAGCACCTCACAACTCCAATAAGTTGAAGACTGAATATGCAAATAAATGCACCTGAGGAACCAAATAATACAGTTTTCTCAGTCACCAAAAATGCTCTGCTCTTTTTGACCTTCATTTATGTTTGTCCTTCTGACTCCTAAAAGAAACCTCCAGTGTTGCTTATATATATTTAACTGTATCTAATGTACTATAAAAAACAGAGAAGACTTTATGCTTCCCTGAACATTACCTGAAGGCTTCAAATTTATTCAGACAGGAAAGTACATGCCTTTTTAAAGATAAATTATGCAACTACAAAATCAGATATAATTAATATGGTGTGTCCTCATTGTCCAAGGGGCAAAAAAAGAGAGAGATTATCACCATGAAATACCAGCCACCAATTAGATTGAGTATGAAAGAAAAAAAATTATTAACATGTGGATTGTGGCTCTTATTCAGATACACATTTTAGCAGAGTAAATTCCACCTAATAAGTCATTTTTGCTCCATCAACCAACCACTAATCTCTGGTAATGGTGTTCCAAGTTACCAACAGAGTAGAAATACATGGAAAATTAAGGCAGCGTACAGATCCTGGATACCTGTAGTTGTGATGCTGTTGACACAGCAGCAGCTCGGTGTCCTCCTGCTGCAGCCATGATTTCCTGTTTCTATAAACATGCTCTGTTTGGAAAAGGGCTACTATGGGCACACATGTGCAGTTTATAGCTTGCTTTGTGCCAACATAAATCGAGCCCAAATGCCATCTCGGTGACATAATGTAAGGCTGGTGCTGAAGGGAGTCCACATCCATAAGTAAGTGGGTTCTAAAGTAATTAATTTGAGGAGTCAACTTACATTTCAGTCTCACAACCAGACAGACTATCTCGTGGTTCCCTTTGCTTTTCAGCATCAGACTCCCTAAATTTCACTCTTCCATTTCCTTCACTTCCTCACCTTTCAGGGTCAGGGCTTAATACCGCAAAGGGAAATGAAACAGAGAAAAACAAAACAAGACAAGCTGTGAAGCAGATTAAAGCTACATTCAGGGATACATGGTTCCTTTTCTGCTATAGGTATGAAGTAGAAATAATTTGGTGTCCACAACTCATATTATAAACATGGTTTTAAAAAATACAGAAGTTTTAAAAATGCTTCCTCACTGAAAAAATGTCATAGCTTTTAAAATGTATTACATTTAATGTTCACGTCAGCTGAATTCTAAATTTAAAATGGTCTGGGAAGTAGACAGAAACCCTTTTACACTTCCCTCAACTCTTGGTACTCTAAATGCACCCTCTCTGAGGGAAGGTGTTTGCAGAGCAAGCCACAGAAAAGTGGCTTCTGCTTGTTGGAGAGGATGGATCAGCCTACTCTGCTCTGCCTGCCAAATGTCTTCTCCTGAGTGGGGCCAAGAATTTCCACCAGCCTGTGGCTCCTGCAGAACTCCTGCTCTGACTGCATCATTAAGCAACACCTGCGCACCAGCCTGCTCAGAGAAACTAACTTGCTACAGTTAGGGTCCAATTCCTTTCCCAAGAAAATCAGAAAATGAACTCCTACTACATTGTGTGGAGGCTGGATCTAATATAAGTGAAGAGACGTGCAGTTAGTCACAGGACAAAATGGCCCATCCAGATTCAAAAGGAGAGATGGCTGAAAGGATGCAATTAGCTTTTGCTTTCCCAGTTTGAATACCATGCCCTGAGCCAGTGGGATGAGGCTACTTAGCAATTCATGGCATCAACCTGAAAACCAAGGATTCCCATGTTTTTGCTGCTGAGAAAGTTGGAACTGTCTCACACAGCCAACACAAAGATTTTAGCTTGGTGACACATTTCAGCCTCTAAGATTCAGTGATGACCAGTGATAGGACAAGGGGTAATGGGTGTAAATTGGAGCATAGGAGGTTCAAGGTGAATATCCAAAAAAAATTTTTTACTGTAAGAGTGACAGAGCACTGGAACAGACTGCCCAGGGAGGTTGTGGAGTCTCCCTCACTGGAGACATTCAAAACCCACCTGGATGAGTTCCTGTGTGATGTACTCTAGGTGACCCTGCTCTGGCAGGGGGGTTGGACTAGATGATCTCTCGAGGTCCCTTCCAGCCCCTAAGATTCTATGATTCTATGATTCTATGCTCACAACTTGTGAGAAGTTCAGAGGCAGATCCTGGTCTTTCCTTATGCTGCAGTGTTTCCATGTTTGCACAATACTTGAGCAGAACTGTTTCTATCAGACTGCTTCAGCCTTCATACTTCCTAAAGAACTGAGGATAGTGATAACATGGATACTTCCAGTCAGATCTCCTCTGATTCATTTTAAATGTTCAACCTCCCTTTTGGAAGGGATTTCAGCTCTGTTTCTGATTTACTCTGATAAATGTGCAGCAAGTGCCAGGGCTGCCTCAATATTTAATGCGTGTATTTCCAGGAGTTTCTACAGAAGTCATCACTCTGGCCTGATCGATACAAAATTAAGGAATATGAGAAGCCAGTAAGAGAGTTCAGACTTCACATAGACCTGCTGAAAAGGCCCAGAAAAAAAGCAAGAATGGAGTGTAAGAAAGCATGGCAATCATTAACTCTTCCTGGTGAATAAGCGTTTACATAGCTAAGCTTTTATTAAACTACTAAGCAGGCAGAAATGAAAGACCTTAATTTTCAAGTGTATTTTTGGATTCCTTCTTCTTTCTTATTTTGGAACCTAGAAAATAAAATTTCAGAAAATGATGCTATGGTTTTGAAAACCCTAATTCAATTTGCTGAACACCAGTAGCTTTTTCCTACAACAGCTAAAATAGAGATACAAGGCTTCCATGATTACAACGATCTGAGGGAGGGATCAGGTTTTTTGGGTTTTGGTTACACTTGGCATTCTTCTTCTGTGCTTGCCTTATGTCTGAAGAGATGTAAGCAGACTGGGGAAAATGTGGCTGAAGGAGTTTTTCAACAAAATTAAAAAGTGCATGTGTACACTCATGAAGAAATAATGAAAACATGCAAAGAGTTAAGCTTCTTATCAGAATCTCCTTTATTTGAAAAGAGAAAATGTAATGGTTGTATTATTTAATGCTTATGTAAAGATAATGAACAGGTAGAATAACTGAACAAAGCCATTAAACAAGACTAAACTTCCCAGACACAATTTAACTTAACTCATGGTCATAAAGGACCCTCTTGCTCATGTCAGAATATAATCCAGTCTTCAGAAAGAAACAAAATCAATGTTCAGAGTTTTAAAGGGTGGGTCTGTGGCTCAGAGGTGAAACAAAAGTAGCTTTTAATAAGTCATCCCAAATTTAGAATTGAACTCTTCTGCTGCAAGGCAAATGGATGATTCTTCCAACCCAGAGACGAAAGAGCCCTGAAAGAAAAGGCACTGCAGTGATCAGACACATTTATCACAGAAACTAATTAGGTGAGAGTGGAGGAGTTAAAATGAACCTGCAAGTAGGCTTGTCTAAATTTCTTGAGTTTTTAGGAAAATTAATGTCTTCCTCCATATGCTTTCGTGATTATTGTGCAACTTGCAAATTTTTATCAGCTCAAAAGGGAACAAAATTCTACTTGGTGCTGGCAGGATACCCTATGCTGAGGAGATGCCAGATTAGGGATCTCTCAAGCTCTTCTTGTATCTATGGTTGTGACCACCAATAAAAATTTAACTGAGAAGTAAAAGGAAGTTTGCAATCAGCACCTACAGGCAAATCTGCCCACAGAAGTTTCTTTCTTCTCCCTGAAAGTCAAAGTCTGATTTGCACCCTGAAGTAATTTGGGTGCCTTACACAACTCTGAATTATTTCCATCTTTGCTGGAGTCGCAGTAAGTGTCCTCATAAACTGGTTAAATACACATTTACATTTTCAGGCTTCTCCTGAATTCTTCCTGGTGATATTTTGCAGCAATTCCTTTGTTTTAAGATCCAGATAGCTCTGAAGATGCCTTAACCAACAGCACATTCTGGTCTCACCATAAAGCTCCTGATATTTGTACACAGGAAGTCCAGAGCAGCCACTCTGAAAATGCAGATAGGTGCTCATAGGAGGAGCAAAAATGCAAGAATCTCCCATGCCTTTCCATCCAGCTGGTAAACATGTGGCCCTGCTCCCTGCCCACCAGCTTGTGCCACAGATCTGGACAGAGGAGGCTTGAATCCAACCAGTTATACTTCCTTACCCTGCTCCAGGGAGCACCTACCAGACACCGATCCTGTGAGACGTGCTGTGGAAGCCCATATTCCAGCTGCCTCTGGAACCCACTTCTGGCTGCAGAGAAGTTCTTCAGCAAAGAGCGAGGGAAGAAGGAAATGGGAAGAGAGGCAGCAGGGACACTCCCTGCAGCCTCTGTTACTCCTAGAAGGAGCAGGGAGCCTGAATTAGTGGTTTTAAAGTTGGGAGAAGAGGTGGAACAAGTGGTAAGAATATGTGGGAGGACACAGGAAAGAAAACCAGAGAACTGCTAATAGAGATCCTTAGGTCAGTATCACCAGCAAAGGGTCGTGCAGTACACCAGGAATGAAATCAGGGCTTGAGCAATGATTTTGTGTCATTGACAGGGTAGGCTGCTTAGCCTGGGTTCTTCATATCTAGGAAAACAGCCAGCTGAAGAGATATGATTTATGAGGACAGAGCTAAATGCATATTGCTAGTTTAAACAACAAGTAAGGGCAGACATAGCAGCCTACAAATACCCAGAGGAGCAAACATCAAGGAGTGTGAGGAATTGTTTTGAACAGCAAGATGTATTTCCTAAGACTGAGATGCAGTGGCTTGTGATACTCTTGCCCAAGCAACTGTATTGTTGCTGGTCATGACTAGCCTGGGCACAGCATGAGCAGATGAGGGGCAAGATGTTGTGTGTTGCTGGACAGGTGAAAGACATTATTTAAAGCTGTCCTATGTTCAGATGAGTTCCACTTCTCCATCATCAGAAAAGTTACCTGCAATTTCAGCAAGGTAAAGGAGCTGGAGGCAGCATTCTGGAGACACACTGCAACTGCTTTTCCTGTTAGGATTTTTGTGATAGCAGCAATTACAAACCTTATTTCATCAAGACTGTTTCAGGTTGATTGTATAAATGAAAAAGTCACATAGTTGCTATTGCAAATGAGCAAGCACACAAGATCCATCATAGCTATAAAGACTACCTACCATAGCATTTTCACTACATTCAATATCAAATTTATCCTACATGGAGGATGAGTGTTAAAAGTGCATCCTATCTTATGGCCACTTAAGCCTCTGAAATAACTCTTATGTGGACTTGAACCTTGTTCTGTGCTGAGCACCTGCATGAGGAGTGAGATCCAGTCACGTTTTAGGGAGGTAAAGATTTCAGTAGGAGGCCTGGGGGATGTGCCTGATGCTTCATGTGGAAAGGAGATGCTGGGGCTTCACTGAGCAGCCATGCAAGGGAAAGGGTAGGCATGCAAGGTAAAACCCAAACAAAAAGAACCTTTGAATTTTGTTTCACAGCTTGGCTTTGCAATTGTTGCAGGGTCAGGAACAAGAGGTTATAACTAGCAAGGTAGAAAGGGAGAATGGGATTGTCTCTGAATCCCTCAGGTTGCAAACCTATCTCCTAAGGGAAGGAAATAAAGGAAAAGGGGAGAAAAGAGCTCCTATATAGTCTTGAATTGTGGTTAGGGTGAGGGAAAAGGAAAATTAAACCAAAGCATATGCACAGCTACAGGAAACACATGTAACCCTAAGATACCTTCTATCTCCCCCTTTTCTGGCAGATGTCCCATTCCCAGTCCCTGTGGATTGGTTTGTGCACTAAGGAGGACAGATAAAGCCAACAGCTTCCTTACTCCTTCCTGCCCTGATTGAGACACTGGGTCACTAATGTGGAACATTACTTAACTCAGGGGTGCCAGGAACCTAATTCTCACTTAGCCCTGACTCCTGAAACAAAATCCCAATGCTGGTGTCCAGTGATAAGAAAGAAGAGGCTAACTGTTCCTTGGCCCTTGCATGGAGGAAAAGGGTAAACACCCTGTGAATATCCCAAAAACTATAAAAAACTATAAAAGACTTTTTTTTTTTTTCAAAATGCAAAAGTGAGAGATGGGAAAAAAAAAAAAAAGCAATCCATGCCAAGCATGATTCCTGTGGTGAGGAGGGAACTGAGAGAAACTTAGGGAAGCTGGGAGGGGGTTGTTTTGGCTGAGCATCATTAGGTGGTTCAGTCAATGACTATGTGGTTTCAATGCAAGCACAGAACAAAAGTCATTGCTAAATTGTCATAAAAAGAAGAGGTGGGTTTCAGAACTATTTAAAAATAAACTGCCACTTGTCTCCCGACTTAGGCTAGGAAAGAGCTGCTCATCCTAGAGGAAATTCCACTCAATGCCATAACAACATTTCAAAGCATTTTGAGATTAAGGTATAGATTGAGGAGAAATTCAGGTGCAAAAATCCAAAGCCAAGGGATTCTTCTTGTCAAAGGGTTTACAAGTGGCAGGAAAAAAAACAATATTGAGGAAGAAAGACCTTACAATTAAATCCTTAGCTTGATCCTTAGCTTAATGCCTAAAACACATTCAGAACAGGAGGTGTCTTAGAAATTTGTAAACACTATGTTGCTTAAAGGTACATGATCCAGCACAAAATTTCATAATCCATGGCAATCTGTCAGGAGGCTACAGTGAGAATAACTGGCTGACTGTGCAGTAGCATCATTCCTGGGGTAAAGACATCTAAGAAAATGCAGGTAGCAGCAGGGTACACAAACTTGTGCCAGGGAGAGATTTTGAGTGTACTGTGTCTGTTTCTATGTTGAGGAAGGAAAGTGTTTTTCACCTTCCAGACTTGTTTGGGCTTTCTAGTAGGAAGCTAAAACAATTACCTTAACAGAGCCATACAGATGGTAAACTTTGACTTTCCCAAAGAAGCATTCTCTGTAGCACAATAGCTTCCAATGAGACACCTTCTGCCCTTTACTTTTGTTTCATGAGTTTTTTTGGTGTGTCACAACACACCACACTGAAAACTGAGGTAGGGAAAAAAAAAAATATTTAAAAAAATCCTTATTGTGCATCTTTACTTTTGTCTGGAATCCTTTTCTGGATGTTTATGGCATCCCATAAAGTTGCTGAAACATGCCTGCTGTATTTTTAATTGTCATTTTAAATGCCAAAACCCAGAAGTCTTGCTTACATTGTATGCCAACAGTGTCTGCTTATGTTCAAACCCTCAGGCACTTTAAATAACTCTACTGTACACAGAGAACGTTGTTCATTTTGTTTTTACAATTTTTGCCTGTGTAGAAGGAGCTCTAATGTCTTGAGAACATAAATGTATGTTCATAACCAAGGAGCAAGATCACAGCTGGAATCTACCTGAGCCTTGGATCATATTTCAGCAGTGGCATGAGGCGAGAAAGCAGCTTATTTCTCTGTTTAATTTACAAGAGCTACAACTGGAACAGCACATACTAGACTTACTGACGTAAGGCACAGGTGAGTGTGTGATACAGGTCCACCTCTGTGCCTGATCCACCGGGAATATGTGACTGTTTCAGCCAGACATAAGAGCCGTTACCGTGGCAGCCCTGGAGGAACCTGCTCCAAACCCTGGTGTGTTAGCAAAGGTGGCAGCTGGCATAACAGACTCCTGTGTAGGCTGCAAACCTGGGGCACAAAATGGGGATCTTTCTACTGATTCCAGTGAGTTTCATACCAAGGAGCCATTCTTCTGTATTAAAGAATAAACCATTATAGAGAATCTGCTCTTTTCTTTCAAGGATTAAACAGGAGCAGGCCATAATTTCCTTTAAATGCATCTATTATTTATTAGTAATCAATAAGTTTTATTACAAATTTAAACCAAACAGCATATATACCTTTATTCTCAGTTCCAGTCTGCTCCCTCCATGTGTTCTGAAACTCTCATTTAATGTTTAGATGTGATTGACCATGAAAGTCATGGGGTAATACATATTCCTTTAGTAAAGACACAGAAAAGAATCTGCTCTATGTTCCTTTTTCACATCAGTTTCCTGTAAATAATCTTACATGGAGCCACTTCCTTTCTGTAGGAATCTCTGCAAGTAGGCTTGCAGAAAGCTGACACATAGTATTTATGAACAGAGAGGAAGTAAATTAATTTCAGTGTTTGGTTCAACATTGGAGAAAGACTTTTTGCAGTATTTATTCACACAGAGCAATAAACGAAGGTATAGTTCCTCCTCTAGTTTGGCCACATTACCAGACAAAGAAAATTCTGCTGAGTTAGGACCAGAGGGGTCAGAAAAAGAGACACTGCCTTTCTCAGTGTGCATCCGAGTCCTGTAATAGCTGTGACAAGTGCAGTAGAGGAATCAGTGGAGAAATAAAGCCATGTACATAAGGTAACACCTTTTTTTAAGCACCCACCATTTTTGCAATACCATGTACAAGGGTCATTTGGGGTTTTCCTTCCCTTGACGTCTGGTTTTCCTGAAAGGAAGGAGAGCTGAAATACAGGAACAAGTGGCTGCACACCATTTCCAGCAGCGTAGTAGACCTTCCTCACAGATACAGGTTTAGAAACCACATCTGCACCTCCAAACTTCCTGATGTCCTCCATTTGAAAGGAGGGAAGATGGGGAAGGAGATGGGTGGAGAAGGTGAAGAGGTGTTTCTGTCCTTTTAAAGGCCTTGCAAACACAGCAAAACTGCTCCCACACCCTTAAATCTACCATAAAAAGTAGGTTGTGATACAAGTGGGAAATACAAGGAAATGTTTCAACTAATAAAATGAGCTGGACTAGCATGAAACTTCTGCTTAAAAAGCTGTTTATAATAAAAACCAATTACTTACAGCATCATTGCAAGATCATTAGAGGACACAGAGATCGACAACTACCTGGGTTTGTTGGGTTGAGACCTGGAAAACACAGAGTCACATATCAGAAATCAGCATCAGCAATCAGCATAGTTTTAATGAGGGCGGTTAGAACAGGAGGAAACGTTCAAACCCAGACTGCTGAGACACTTGGTGACCTAATCCTGCCCAGAGAGAAGAAAATCTGCTGTTTACCCGATCCCCATTGATAAACACTTGAATTCACCAGACAAGAACATCAGTTTGTAAGGGTTGTAGTGCAGATCACTTTTAAGTCTCCAAAAGGGTTAATGGGACCCTAGAGATAATAAATACATTATGCAGCTGTGTAGGTGCTATGAAGATGAATATAGGTTGATTTTTATGAACTTAACCTATGCAGAGTGAGTCATAATTTGCACCTTGTGTCACTCAATAAATGGGTCTTTTGAAAGTCAACCCACTGTGAACGGGCTGCTGGCTCTCAAAAAGCAAGAACCTTGCTCTCCTGCCCACAGGCTGCCTAGTTGTGGGATCAAAAAAGCTTTTCTCTCTAGGTTACTATGTGATGGCAATAATGGGATCCAAACAAACAACTGCATGTTTGTGGGTTAGCTCTTAAAAGGTCAGAAGGTTTTGACTGAAACAAATGTTTTTATATCATGAAAGATTCATTCTTAATCATAAATGTGTACTATTCTCATTGCTGCTGCTGTGACTTGTAACCTTCTTCATTTACTTATGCCTCACATGAACTTTTTAGTTAATAACATCACTAGGAAAACCTTGAAAGTTTAGATAAGTAACATTTGCTTTTGTGCATTTCAACCATAAGTGTTCATGTGAAGGAAATTATTCTATTTTATAGTCACCCAGGGGAAAGAAAAGCAAGAAGAGAGGAGGTCTACATGTTCACCAGGATCTCAGCACTGAGGAAACAGAATAATCATCTTTTGTTGAACACGAAAATAACAAAAAACAAAGTAAACAATACCCTTTTGTTCTGCAGGAGAAAGGCAGGGCTTTAGCAGTCTTTAAAGGAGATAGAAAATTTCCATCCAAATGGAACCATGGAGTAGGTAGACACATTACAAGGTTTTGGAGTTCAGTGATTAAACTTAATACTGTGCTAAGCAGTGATTACTTGGTGAAGAGCATTCATAAATAAGAAGTAAGAACACTGGGGCTCCAGTATAGCATTGGGCCTCCAGTGTAGTTTGGTGTTAGGCTTCCTACTTTAATAACGGGGTCAAGTGAAAAAAAGTTTAATTTGATTTATTTCCCTAAAGAAATTCAGTGGAATTGTAAACACAGTGTGAATGTTATTACTAAAGCTTCAGCATTCAGTGTCAGGTCTAAGAAAAGGGCTTAGATACCAACTGAAGTGCTGAAATGTATCTTTTCTTCAGCATTTTTCCAGCTCACTAACTCAATCCCCTCGCTCAGAGTACTGGTACATGTGAATTCCATTACTGGACAGTGAATTCTCCCAATTCACTGTGCAGGCAAAGCAGCATCCTAATGAAGGCTTCAGCATCCCAGCCTCAGAGCTGGGTGCCTACATCCTCTATGGATCTTTGTCTTAGTGCATTAAAATCCCCTGTTGAGCCCAATGCGACTCATTGTCCTTAACACCGTACACAACATGACTGATGATCGAGGAGAACAGGAGCATAAATCCTTTTTAACTTAGCTGTGGTGTCTCCAAAGCCTATCCAACGCAGGCAGCAAGCATGTGGTGCAGTTAGCAGCAATACGTGAGCCCCATGCATACAGATAGATCAGGTCAACTTCAGCCAATACTAGTCCCTGGTTTTGCAGAGGAGGACAAGCACACCAGTTCCCTGGCTTTAGAAAATGAAAAATTACCCCCTGAACTCTGAGAGTGACCTTTGAAGGAAATGAAATTTTCACTTCACTTTCTGCTGAATGAACTGTTCCACCCCATCCCAGTATCTGAAGTGTCACTATCTGCAGTCTCACTTAATATAAAGCCTCCTGTAAGTCTTACAAAAGATAAGCAAAATTAAACTGAGATATATGTGTTGTAGAAGACAAGACAGTTCTTCTCTTCTTCCTTCAGCACCTGCTCCTACAGGCCAAGCAAACACCATCATCATTTTAATTTAAACACCATCGTCATAAGAGATGCTCTCTTACTTATTTTGGATCAGATCTGCTCTTAGCTGCATCAGTATAAATCTATCATCTCATGGACTTTCTTCAAATATATGCTGGTGTAAGCAAGATCAGAATCTTAATCTGATGATGAATTGCAGAGAGTTATATCAAAGGTCAAAATTGGTGCAGGTCACAGAATTCAGAGAAACCTCATCGACTTATGGGGAAAATAATTGACACTCACAAATTATTATAACAGCCACACTATTTATAAATAAATAAATATTTTATGTATTTATATATAACCTGTAGATAATGTTTTCAGTACTTTGCCTAGAATTTTAAACCCATCCATTAGTTAACAATAATTGAACACCAAGCATTTTATCTGTGCTACATTAGCTGCAGATTTCATAAGAAGAAAATACAACAAAATGTTGGGGAAAAATTATCATGGAGTCTCTCTTTAACACTTCAAATGAATGGCTGTATAAAGCTCCTATCAGTATCCTCCATCACAGGCAACTCCCTGGACTGCCAGACAACCTGGGAGCTTTTATCACCAATGGGAGAAGCAAGTGGTTTATTCCTCAGGAAAATTTCAGACTTGTTCTTTGTGTATGATTTGTGTTCCAGGTGGTGGTAGGTAAATCCTAGAGGCTTCCTCCTCAATGATCGAATGCCAAGAAGTGGAGCAGTTTACTGGAACAGCAGCAGCTTTTGATGTCTTTCCAGTGACAGTTTTAACTAGAAAGGTACAATAGCTTATATTCTATGAAGCTGAGCTAGACCATTTTGGCAAAGAGTCTGTCTGCCTACCAAGGGTGGGGTAGGTATTTGCTATCTATATAATGACTTCCTACTGCAAGTGGGTCAGGTAATTCAAATAACCAGCCAAAACTGCCTTTGGTCAGGTCTGGTGGAAGTCTAGCCTGCAAGAAAATATGTCCCTCTGCTATGGAGTGCACATCCTCTGTCGTGGGATGTCTCAGCCATTTCCTGGTACTGCCACTCCAACAAATACTTCACTTTATCTCCCTCCAATTGTAACATTGGCAGTTTCACCACTGAGGTTGCTGTTGCTGCACTTTCTTGTGTCAATGGCCTGCTGTGAACTGAAAAAATACCTGCTGAAAAAAAACAGCCAAGCACTTGAATGATACCAGAGGCTCCTTCTTTCTCAGCCTTTGTTGTAGCATTCCGGGCAATCATCCAGTTTGTTGATCCTGCTTGTCCAGCTCCAAACCAAATGTTTCATTAATCCAGCCTGCAAAAATTATCAGGTTTTCAACAAAAAAGGCATCAGAAGATCACCTTGCTGCATGTGATCTGTGCCATGCTTGGCTTTCCCTCAGCCTGAGCCTGGATGCCTTACACTCAAACACGTGGATGGTGTTCGCTCTGGCCTTTGGAGTGGAGTAAAAGGTATTGTTTTTGTGTGGTGGGGTGGTAAATCCCAAATCCTGAAAGATTACAGAGGTGCTGCCTTGCACAGTGGTTAAGAAATAACTCTTTACTGGTTGAAATGTTAAAAGAAATCTATGAAGTAACTTGAATGGTAAAAAAATAACTACCAGCTCCTACCAGGTCCTGCAGGCGCTAGGAATAGAGCAGGCTGCCCTCTTCAGTAGCAAATTCCACTTTGGTGGGACCCTGCAAGTATGTAGAACATACCCGTTTGCCAAAAAATTGCCAAAAATATAGTGGCATGGCATTGTGCACAACCATTCAGGGCAAGGCTGTTCATACTGTGCCATTTTACTAAATTGTCTTGCCCCGAAAGCAAGCGGAAATTTTGACAAGCTTTGCAGTGAGTAACAACAGTTGCTAAGAAAGTTATTTCAGCAGACTACAGTTGAACCACAAAAAGAGAGGTCCTGAGGAGCAAGGAGATCCTACTGATACAAGTCAGCATGGCCAAGAGGTGTCTCCACGGCTCATAACTCAGCCTTTTACTGGAAACCAAGTCAGTGAAACAAAAAGATGTCCACAGATCCTAGAGGGCCCTGAATTAGACTGATGTCTTCTGGGGAACAGCTTCATGACTCCTGGCAGCTTAGAGTAGCTCTTCTAAAACAAAATTTCTGGAAATGAGCGAGTTATTTCATAGGTGAACTATATTATCATTAAAAGATTTTGCTGTCTATCTTTCAAAACAAGCAGACTCCTATAAAGAACAAACGAATGTCAATATTATTCCTAAATGTATTTGAAAATTAATACTGTGACCGTGTGTCATTTAAAAGCACTCTGTTTTGATCTTCACAAGGTTATCCCAGTTGCTTTGCCCCATAAAATTAACCACAAACACAACACTGAATGAGTCAGAATACAAAGCTGACTCTTAGAGAAGGGCTAGATGCCTCTGGAGAGCACAGCAAACAGGAGGCACAAAGCAAAGCTAAGGGTACAGCAGTGTGTGGTAGCCATTGAATGAACAGGGACTGGGATAAAGAGACAATATTTTCTGTTAAAATTCTCCTTTATTTCAAGGTCCTCCACCTCCCACCAAAGCCACCGACTCTTGCAGGGTTTGGAACAGCTGATCTGATGGATCAAAGGCTGAACTGGAAAGATGTGAGCTACAAGATGCAAGTTCTGAGCAGGGAGGTGGCCCACTGGCTCTGGCACTTTCTGCTCAGGGGCTTTGAAAAGAGTTTCCAAGGGGTTTACACAAAAAGTCCTTTCACAAGTGCTCCATAAAATACACCTGAAGAAAGACCGTTAGGAGGAGATTCAGTTCAACTCTGTTCTCTTCTGTTTAGCTCAGGTGTTGTTTTTTCACACACAGGAACACATGTACAGACTTAGTACACCATACAATGCCTTACTAAAGTCATCGAGTGGTGGTTATAACTTCATCCAAGATCAACAAGGGCTTTTTCCACAAGCAATCCTTTGTGTTTGGGAAGCCTTTGCCCTGAATTTTACTGTCTCCCAATCAACTAACAGGTGCTCTGCAGTCAAACATGAGCTATTTAAGGGCAACCTGCATAACAACTTCCCAGGCTGGCAAGCAATCTTAAATGGTAGTTAGGTACTGGAATGGGTAAGTTTTGTTCAGACAAACAGAAAAATACTCCCAGTAGGAAAAGAAAGGGGGAGGGAACGAAGGAAAATGATATATTTCTAGTTTCTATTTAGTTTTCTTGTTGGCATAATAACTCCCTAAGAAGAGAAAAAGGCTCCCAAAACCAGACACCGTGGTAATCTGACATTATAAAGTAGGTTGTTCTTAAAACTTTCCAGGTTTGTTTTGGTCAGCAGCATAATGTGCTGATTGTATCTGTGATATTTTCTCCACTTTCACAGGCCGCAGACAGCTATACTCTACTAATACTGAAATAATGATATTTCAGCCAATTTGACTTTTATTTTTTTCCCCCTGGAGAAAGCACTTTGGGGTAGGGAGAAAAAGTGAAGAAGCTCTCTCAGCTCAATGCCAGATGTGTCATTTTGCAGTGTAAAGCCACACCAGAATTTCATAAGCCATGCAACTCCTCATTTGTATACAATTCCTGTATTGTATTTTTAAAGTTTCATGGTGCATTGTATGGCACAAAATGTGATGTTTCTCATACAAAAGTCCCTGCTAAGAGCATTGTATATTTGCTGCCTTACACCCCCAGATGGGCAGGGTTTATTTGGTTTAATGTCACCCAGGAAAGTCCTCTGGATTCTTAGAAATTCATGCAAACCAGAAGAGACTGCTGCTGTGCTCCACTAGCTCCACTTTTAAGACTGGACGTCTTAAAAGAGACACCAGCCAAACTCAGAGGCTTGAAAAAGGTATCAGTGCCTTGAAGTCCATACAGAGAGGAAACAGAGAGGAGAATATCAAACATAGACCCCCCAAATGCCTCAGAGTCTGGTGTAAGCCTCCAGTAACTTGTTGAATTGCAAGGAGCAATATGGTGCTTTCACTTAGTCTACATAAGACTAACAGGGAACAGGCTCCCATCACCACCTCATCAGAGCCTCTCCATTCACAGAGGGCACAGGGTGACAGGTGGGCTAGAAGGTAAGTGGGCTCAAAGCTGCATGAAAAGGCCTGTGCAAGCAGCATTGCTAGAAAGACGTCCTGTGGTCAACAAATCCACGTGTCCTCATGATCTCCTGGACATATAGAGTAATACTCATTTGCTGAGATGCTATACACTTACTCAAGAGTGAAATACATCCCTGAGTAAGTGCTACATTTCCAGGCAATGATGGAATTATATCATTCAGGAGATTGTGACATTACTGTAAGTGCGATCGTTTCTGCTACTGTAATGTTTCAGTCTGCATAAAAACAAAACTCTTACCTTCTTCTCTGTCCTCTTCTTCCCCTGTGCCAATATACAAGTACTGGCACTGCATCTCTTTTATATTTATTCATAAATATTGATATTTATGGGGCATGTGATTACATGGGCAGGAGAGACAAAGAAGAAAGATGCTGCTGGTTGTGAAACAAGAAAGACTGTGTCACAGAGAGAATGTCAAATCCATAAATAGCACCTCTGGTGTTACAATAATAAAAAAACCCGTATTTTTACTGTGTAGTCTTAACATGTTTTACCAGGCCTGATAACACACACATATAGGACCAGCCATACCAGTGAGAGCCAGCAGAGCTCCAGAAACTGTTCCATAACAAAATCCACAAAGCAGCAGGTAGGCCACAGCATCACAGATGCGGCTGGAAGACAGACAGCATCTTCCTAGGTTCCCCTAGGATGCCCAGGGAGGTTGTGGAAGCCCCGTCCCCAGAGGGTTCAAAGCCATTTTGGATGAGGCTGGGCCAGCCTGGTCTACTGGGAGGTGTCCCTGCTCATAGCAGGGAGATTGGAACCTGATGATCCTTAAGGTCCCTTCCAACCTTAACCATCCTATGCTTCCCATGTACAGTAGCACATCCATCTCTGCATGTGACCTGTTCCTGCTGGCACCAACAAAAAGGCCTCTCTTGTGCAGAGCTGGATAGGCTTGGACAGGCACAGGAGATGGCAGCTTCCATCTTTTAAATCTGGACAGGCCTGCTAGGCAGACAGGAGGTCAGCAGGTGCAGAGCCTTGCTCTTTGAAGACTCTTACTCAGTATCAGTTGTGCAACAGGTTATCAGCGTGGGTTGCTTCCGGATATGGTCATGACCCATAAAAGTGGAAAAACTTGTTTTGTAGTAGTGGAGGGATTTTCCTGAACTAGGTTAAATAATACTTATTTAACTAGAGCCTGCAGTTGCTGGAGCTGCTCTGGATTGACATTAGCATAGCTGAGCTCTGGATTGACATTACCATAGCTGAGCTCTTTAATCTTCTTTCATCTGCCACAATGCCAAAAATCAGTTTCTCTTCATTTTTGTATTCATTCAACATTCATATCAGAAACTCAGAACTGGTTTTCTGGATCCCTTGATCCTTCGGACAGAGAAATCTGACAATTTCTCAAACCACAGGAAACTTAAAAATAGCACTTGTTCCAGCACAGTTACACATTGTTGTTCTTGAAATCTGGGTTAGAAAATACTTAGTCTCTAAAAGAGACAGGCCTGAAGCAAAGCATCTCTATTACTGCATTCCTTTATTTAAACAATTAAGCAAGTAAATAAAAAAGCTACTGAAGCCAGATTTGCCATTGTTTTTTTTCTGCTTGAGACTAACTCCTCTGTGGATTCCCCAGTGTCTGTTAAGTGTTTCACCTCTACTGCAAACAGTCTCTGGGGAAAGGGGGAGGCACAAGAGTGGGAGACACAACTTGGGCCTCTGCACTGTATTTGACTTTTTATTTTCACTAAACATACAGGAATCTATTTTTAAGACCCCCACCCTTCCAATTTGAAGAACAGGTTGCAAAGCTACTGGAGGAGAAATTCAGACATTTCTTTAGCAAACCATGGTAAATATTCTCTCCTGTCCTGCAAGCTTTATCATCTTAGGGGAGCTGGTACCAGTGACAGTTTTGCAGAAATCCACTGGAGTACTCTACAACGTGCTCTTTGGGATTACTTTCAGAAAAGCAGAACACAGATCTCACCTGGCACAATTCTGCACTTATTTACCCTTCACCCTCGCACTTCTGGGGCACTAAAAATGCTGTTTCATCTGGAGAAGAAGACCCTCAAAGACTAACCTCCAGTCAATTAACAGCTCAACAGCTGGACTCATATGGATGCTACCGTGGAGTGCTCCTCCCTGCTAAATATGCCCAACAAAGTCTTTTATTAGCCCACATAGCAACTGCAGCTCCTCCTTTCTCTCTCCCTGAGCACACTTGCACTTAAGGATCTTCCTGGCTAGCAAAATTAGAGACACTACATCTTCAAGCAGCTAGGGTTTGGTACAGTGTAATAAAACAATGAAAGAACAGCAATAAAAAAACCTTAATCCAGTTTAGGGACCTACATTTACTTATTATGCATTTTGCTATTTTAAGCATCCTCTCAATCTTACACATCTTCTTTTGCCCCCTTTTTACACTTCAGCTGCAATATTTCAACAACTAAGAGGATAACTTTCACTGCAAAGATGCTTAACAGTCTTTTCAATTACAGAACACTTCTTCATCATTCTTTTTCAATACAAACTATTAACAAAGGCCTGGAAGTGCCCTGTTAGAATCTGCACAGAGTGAAGAGGTTATGATTTGCAAATGATGTTGCTTTTCCACTGTAGGTGGATCACTGTGCCCTTGGGAGTAAATCTGCTATCTTTTGGGAATGTTTCCAGTTAACTCCATTGTAACCACATTTGCTTTGCTTGGTTCTGTACCAGGAACTGAAACTACCTTTGCTCCAGCATTAAAAAACTGAGCAGGAAATAGCAGAAGATTTACCATATACAGGCTGGCCAGGGGTGGAGTGATATATTGAACTAAAAATACAGCAATGATTGGTTTGGGGAGATTCAGATCGGTTCCAGTTTAATTAGGAGATAGACAAGCTCCCATTGCTGGTGATTAAATTATCTTCATTGAAAACACATTCACATAATCAAATGTCACCATGCTTCAAAAACATTGAGACATAAATGTTTAATGCCCCAAAATGAGGATCTGGTGAAAAAAAAATTCACTCTGCACTTTGTCAGTTTGTCTCTGTGCTCTTTAGCATTTGGGGACCCTCCCTCTGCCCCATCCCACTCATGAGCAATAGGGTAAAAGGGAACTTTGAACTGCAGATCAGAAACTTGTTTAATAATGCTAACCTGAAAGGGAGTTTAATCATGCTTGGGGATGGTGTTTATTTTGAAATGGAGGGAAAGACAGGAATAGCCTCAACCACTCAGATGAAAAGTGGCAAGAAAAACACAATGCTGAAAATACAATATAAATTTTTAGGGCATTTTGGCAAGGAAGTAGCTGCAAAACTAGTCCCAAGTCATTAGCAGGAGAGAATTAAGTACCAAAATATTCTTACAATCAAGACTTTTATTCCTTCAATCTACTGTCCAATCTTTTAATTAACTTGTTAAAAAGATGGACTAAAAGAGATTTTGTTTGTGCTCTTAACTACCACTGATATACACTAAAGCAGTGTCAGCACAATCAGTGAATCAAGCAAGTGAGCAAAATGAGCAGAAATGAAATCCAGTTCCAGACTTGGATATCAAGCTCTAGGTTTGACCCAATGTTTTTCTTTGAACAATTAATATATTACTGTTTTCTCTCTAGAAGAATGAGTCCTACTCCAGATCGTAACTGGACTGAATAATAAAACCTAGACAGTTCATTTATTGATACTGAGAAATATCCAAACAAGTAATTTTATTGCTATTAAGCAAAATAAAGCAGCTGGAAAAATAAACCTCAAGCTGTCATTGAGAGTTCAGCTGCAGAGAAAGAAAGTGAAATGGCTGAAACAAACAGAAAAAGCATTCCCAAGGAACGCTGAGAATGGAGTAAGCCCCAGTTGCTCTGATTGCTGGCAAATCATGTGTCTGTCTGTGTTTGATGGATGAAGAGATAGGAAGTCAGGTGGGAAAGTGCCTCCACGAAAGTAAATCTGCATTGTATCTAATGCATGAGGGAGGAAATCTGTGGGAAAAAATACTGTTGGCAAAGTAGCAGGCATGCAAGCCTGCTACACTATTCTTGCTGAAGTTGAGAGGAAAACAGGAGCACAGATGTTAACACAGGGGTCTCCTCGGCCTGGAAAAAAAAACCACAAAAGGCAAAGAGTGCCTATCCAAGAAAGTTACTCCGACCATTATAAGTCTTTCTAGTTCTATTTAAAGAAAGCAAAAGAGCCAACAGAAGAAGCTGTGTTTTGCAGCTCTGCATAAACACCAGCAGATAAGGGTGGTACCAGGTGTCAGCTAGCCCTGCAAAGTCACTGAAATGTCAAGGATTGTTTTTCCTCTACTCCCTTTCTCTTTCCTCCAACTGGGAACTGCCAATGTTTATTTAAAAGATATCCCTTGTATTTGGCAAGAATGCCAGCAGGGCAGACGTTAATGGATTATTATTTGGAGCTGGAAGCCTGCCAAGATGATAAGGATAGCCTGCCTACCCAAAGGCCCAAAGCCGTGCCATTAACAGTGGGAGTCAGAAATGAAATCGTCCTGCCAGATGCTTTGCTAGACTGAGCCCAGCAGAGACGTTACATGCGAGCTGCCTGCAACTTGGATTTGATCTGACCTATAAAAATAATTAAATAAGTAAAGAGGCAGACACAGGCTAGATTGGGGGCCTAATCCATCTGTAAGAAGCCAGGTCTGGTTCTTTTTCGCAGCAGCGTGGAGAATTTGGTCAAACCACCATGAAGTCACTGCAAATGTTTCTGTTCACTTCTCTGCCCTTGAACTAGATCTCAACCTGGAAGCCCTGAACTCAACTGCTAAAAGCAGCACAAGTGAGAGACATCACTGTACTGCAGCAGCTCCAACAGTAAAATGACAACAAAAACATACTTCATTTTTAGCTCTGAACAGGAGGAACATGTCTTTGTGTGGCTGTCCCCACAGTAAAATGGTTAATGCCAGTAGCCCCTGAGAAGGCAAGCCTGGAGGAATGTGGTATTTTGTGTCTGAGATATATTTAGATTAACCTTGTTTACTATTAATCTTCTTCTCTGCAAAGCCCTTTCTTTCCCAACAGACTAAAAACTACCAGTATCACTCCACCCTTGTTATCATATGTTCTTTGGAAGGCGACCTTTTCCGTGGCCCATCAGACAGCAGGCACTATAATTAAGGTGCTTATAATACAATTCAGTAAAAGCAGGAGCTGGGACACCGTAGCATTTACTGCTGTGATTGAAAGCCTTAAAGGTTATGTGGAATTTCCCAAGTAGTAATTTTATCTGTTTGGAGCTGGCAAGAAAAAGAATCTTTGTGCTTATTTGAGAAGCTGGGCTGCCACTAATGAAGTTGAAGTAAATAGAGGTGCTTTCCTACTTCTCATGAACACATGCAATGAAGGATCACCCCAGGCAGGTGTTCCCTCTGAAAAAAACAAACAAACAAACAAAAAACACTCAAAAACCCCAAAAAACAAACATGCAGAAAGATTTAGCTACTTTTTTTTTTCCTCTGGATTTTTTTTCTCACCTTAAAAATGCCTAAAACAAAGCCACAGGCTCATATACTGATACCTCAGGGAGAGCACAGAGAACACACAATACACCTTTGTGGTGACCTCTCCTAGCTCTAATGTGGGCAACAGTGAAATCAGGTTCAGAACATGGTACCTTCCCCATGTAGAGCATTCACATGGTTGCATTGTGCAACCACTCCTGAGGTTTTTGAGCAGAATTGTTCTCTACCAGCAGCACAAAATTCAGACATCTGGAGCTGTAGAGCCATCCTCAGTATCAGGGCAGTCATAAGGGAAGTGTCATGTACACATGTAAAGAGAGAACTACTCTAACAGCAAGCTTGGGGTCTGCAAGCTGCTCTGACTTTTCTGTCTGCTTTTCATACTGTGTTAATATTGCAGACATTTGAGTTCTTGTCCTGTAGTTAAGGCAGTACAGTACAGCTGACTCTGAACAGCTCTGTCTTCTCCTTACTAACTGTATGAAGGAAGAATAAGGAAGGAAAAAAACCCTCTTTTTCATCTGATATTCCTGTTCAGGTGAGGTTACAAAGACAAACTGATTTTGAGGGATGTATCAAGAATTAAATGAGATTGAAGGTATTCTGCTTTCTGAAGGGAATTTACATTTTTAGCTTAGTGCCTAAGATGGAACACACAATTAACCAACTACAGACTTCTTTTAATTCACTGTCCTCAAGAAGAATCTTTGCAACAGGAAGGTGCTAATTGCTGAAACTCTACTGGTTCATCAACAGTGAAAGTTATTGAATTCTTGGATGTAGCTTTATACTAGCATCATTCCTGTGGTGATTATTTAATGTGGAAGTTGTTTAGTATCTAAGTGCCTCAGTCTCATAGCCATCAATCAATGGATCTTAAGAAAGGTAAGTCACCCACACATTTAGTTCCTGAGGTCTCCAGGCTGTGATGGCACAAGTAAAACAGTTTGTAGAGAAAAAGAGCACTGCTGCAAGGAAGGATACAACTTGGGCCTGTAAAGACCATTTATTATTGTTACTTTATCATTCACTAGGAAACAAATACTGTGTTTCTCAGCAGCAGTTTTACCATTACAAATAGCAATCTGATTCCATGGTATCAGAGCTTATTCCTAGCACTAGGAGTGGGTGCACCAAGGAAGGACAGATGGAGGCTGTGCCACAATCAGCATTCAGTAGGGTGTCTGTCCTCACCCACTCATCTGCCTTCTCATTCCTCTCTGGCTGCACTGGGACTGCTCTGACCCCACCCCGTAAGCTGTTTATTCCATGCTGTCTCCTTAGTTGTTTTTCAAGAGCTTTCTTGCTGCCCACATGTGTCTCCTCCTCCTCTTGGATGCTGTGTTTTCTACACAAGCAACAGATTGCTGTGATGTTGTCCTTTTGATCTAATGAGATCAAACTCCTACAACAATAATGTGCATGTGTTTCTTTCCTCATTGTTTAGCTATGGGGTTTGGAGGCACACAGCTCTCCCAGGATCCTACTTTTTCTGTAGGTCCTACCCTTACTGCCACTGACCTCTCAGCTTCAGAAGTTTTTTTCTCCCCCAATCCTAAATCTGCCTCATTTCTTCTTGCTCTCAACATGCAAGCTACCAGAGTCCACACACTTTACCTGCCTTCCCTGGGGACTGCTGCTACTGTTCTCCAAGGTAAAGGATTTTATACACAGCAAGTGCAGGAATCATCTTGATCTCACTAGGCACAACCTGATGTTCACTGAGTTCTTAGTCATTGGATACTTGTCCATGGCTTGAGCTTAACACAGGGTTTTTTGAAGTCAGACACAAGAGCCTTGATGACTTCAGTTGTGGCAGAATAAGCTCTAGAGTCACTGCTAATACACCGTACAGCACTTGCCCATTTTCTCTGCTACTCCATCTCTGACAATAGCTCATCAACAGGATGAGCTCTTTGTGGTTGAGCTTTACAGGGGTATCAGGTTTCTTTCTCATTTTTGCTCATGATCATTTTATTTCTGAATCATGGAGTCAAGGATGGATTTTAAAACTGGCAATGATCATTCCTTGTACAGATACTGTTCTAAGAGCTCAAAACCCTATAATCTCAAACAAATAAATTTAACCTTTCAAATCACCTGGGGAAGGTAAGAACTAGTTGCACTCTTCTAACTACAGGCAGTGAGGTAGTTTCAGATCTGCCAAAAGACAGACCTGGGCATTGGTAGTAAGAGAACCCAGCTCCAAAACTTGTCCAGATAATTCTCTAAATCACTTGGAGCATCAGCTAACAAATCATCTGTGGCTTTGTGCCTTGGTTACCCCAGTGCAGGAAGCAGCACGGCTTAGCACAAAAGCTAAGGACTGAAGGAAGTCGAGAAGTGCAATTTCTTAGGAATTAGTGATGTACCTCTCCAAAAGAACTTACTGCAATGGCCAACATCTTTGCCTCTCATTCCCTTCAGCAATGTAACACACCTCAGGATTATCAGCTGCTTTTTAGAAAAGTCTCCTTTACGTGTCCCACCTTCTTACTCAGGATTTTATTGGATCACTTATATTTCTCTGTAAATTCCACCTGCCTTGCAAAGTCTCCTGCCTTACCCCACAACAGCACTGGTGGGCTCTTTGTACCACTGGTACTGACTCAGTCTGGGACCATGTACAATTTGCTACAGCTCCCAGGGCTGCAGTTTGAACCCCGTAAAACAGCTACTTTGCTTCTGGAGGCTTGAAAGACCATGTATGCCAAGTGCTAGCTCAGCTCCTCCCATGCAGATACCTGATGAGAGTGTCACAAACGAATAAGGGTTCAGTCAGCAAGGGTGCTTGAAAGAGAAAGTCAGAAAAGCAGGTCTAATATGGAGTGAAGGATGTGCTTCAGACACGAAGGCTGCCTGCTCATACACCTGTCCCCCAGAGCTCCACTATCAAGATCATAATGTTAATGTATGTGACACATCAATGTACGCATTGGGGAACCTTACAGAAGTTAAGACCTACAGACTCCTGTGTGAAGCCACCTTGAAACATCTGGCAAGCCCTAGGCACAGCAAGTGAAAAAGGGTTTGTGTTGCATACATAACTAGTTGGAACTCACTCCATTCAGCACATGCTGCTGAGTCCTCTGTCCATCCAGGGACCTACCCTCAGCAGGTCTCCTGTGAGCTGCTGCTGAGGGGTGGGGAGAGGGTCTTCCAAACTGGGGATCCCAGCTTAGAAGTATCCCTTGCATCAGGGATACTTATCCAGGGCTAAAGTGTCTTTCCATCACGGTTAAGCAGACTGGATCTCTCTGAGAGAATACTGACAGACTACAGAAGACAAGTTGCAGGCATGTGTACACCTGTACTCCTTTCAACCTTCAGCAAGCCCACATTTTTTCTGGGGTTAAAGTGACCTTTTGGTCACAGCAAGGCAGTACAGTGAGCATCAGTTCTTATCATACTCTCCGAGAGGCCAACCATGCCCTCCAAATGCTCCCGTGCACTCCATAAATTGGAAAGAACAAAGAGCAATGCTCCTGGAGCTCAGCTAGGTCAAATTCAAAGTTTGCCTGTTTGACTCATTTTGCCATCATCTTGAGGGCAAAAATAGGGGGTGGGAAAGCACCAGGAGAGAACAGCATCACAAATCATTTGCTGTATTAGCAGGAGGCTGGATCTGCAAGCCTTGCTCATTTAGCTACCTTAAACTTCATCCAACCTACTTATCCCCCAGCTGCAGCAATAACAGAACACGTGAAAGGTAATATTTTTGTTATTAGTGAAGAAAGGAAAAAATGTGATCTTTGCTGCAGTATGGGAATAATTTTTCCAGAGCTACACAGAACAAGCCTGATTACTGCTATTTTTGGCAATAGCCCTCCTGCTTAGCTCACATCAATAATTTTAATGCTTTATTTGTGGTTTGGGCTGTAAGAAATGGTGAAAGCCTATGGAGTAAAAAAAAAAAAAAAAAGTGGCAAAATTTGCTAAATAATTTTGAGTTCATGACATTCATAAAAATACACAAATGTTTTCAGAATTCTTAGAGTCCATAGATGCTCATAAAGCTGAGCTATGAAAGCATTTTATTTTACATATGCAAACATCACTGAATTACTCTTTATGAGGTTTTAATTGGACCTTTAAGGTCTCAGTGGTTACAAGGACAGACTGTCAAACACATTCTTAGATTCCTGAGTCTTGCAGTATCATCAATACAGAGAATCTCATGTTTTGCCCCAGTAGTATTTTTCTCAGAATTTTTGACTTTTCATGTTACAGCAGCACCCAGAAGCCCCACTCAGAGGTCAGGGCTCTGGTGTTTCAGGTGCTGCATAAACACGGAACCAAACCAGACTTTCGAGGTCTCAAAACACTTCACATTTTATGTGGAGACATTTCATTAGAATAATCACAGCTCTTGTGATATCATCTCTCTTGCACTGCTACAGAGGTTTTGACCCCTATGTAGGAAGCCTGCTTTTCAGAACTGCAGAGATCCCAGTGCTCTCACTGAACATCATTCCTCCTCCCATGTGCCACTGCTTACTTTTTCTTTCCCCAGATCTGCTTTGGGAAAAAAAGCCACTGGATCATATTTGGAATGAGATGGACCATAGGTGAGGACTTGTCCAGACAAAAAATACATTGTCTCCCAAAGCTCAATGCTGACCTGCCACCGAGTTTAAAGCACTATTTATTTCAGGAAAAAAAAAAAAAAAATTAAAAAAAAATTATTCTTAATGGGAGTAAATATGTAAAACCCAATTAATCTACACTGATGGACCCTAAACAGAGTTGGCTCAAGTCACAGTTACATCCACTGAGCAAAAGCATTTCAACACAGAAAACCAGATAAAAACTACAGGTGTATCTGAACAGACTAGGACAGGACAGAAAAGTGCTCTCCTGCTCCTGAAAATTCTTCCCTTCCTCTAGCTACAAAACTTAGCAGAAGTACCCAAATTTATATAGTTGACCATCACTACAAAGCCCACATTTAAGCATGAACTTGCTCATAGCAGTCCCAACCCACCCAAGTATGCGCAATCAACTAAGCACAAGAGGAATCCTACTCTAACGAGTCATACTACTCGGGTTACTGTAGTTAGGCACGTACTTAATTACTCTGTTGGATCAGGCAGGGAATTAGCTGGACAAATTTTTTGTCTAACAAAATCAAGTAATGAAGGTACTATTAGCATCCACGAAAGAAGAGATTTTCTTCTTTTTAAAAGGCAAACAACTAAAGAGAATCATCAATTCAAGCTCAGCAGATCCAGTTAAGGACTGTTGCTAAGTAAGTAACTTAGGCTACAGGAGGAATAATAATTTTTACTACTCCATAGCAACTCTGGTTTTTCCTAAAAATTACACTTTTAAGTTCTGCAGATTCTGCAGCCCATGTCTAATCCAAAATTATCACATGTGAAGAAGGAAGAGCAAAAGTGCAAGCAGGGAAATTCTAGCGTCATCCTCCAGTTAACAAATACAGATTAATTGTGTCAGGCTAAGACTTAGACATATAGGGTTAAGTGACCAGTAAATTTTATTTTATGTTATTGTTAATTGGAAGCTAACAGGGTAACAAGGCCATCTGCATCATGTTTACAACACCATGCACTGGTTGCAATTAGAAGTTGTGGATTTGATCATTAGTTCACTGTTTTAAACACAAATGCATTGGCTGAAATACAGTTCTGCTGGGTTTAATAACAGCAATTGCAGAGTGCATTATTTTAGTTCATGTTTGTACTAGGAAGACTTGGGGGAAAACTGCTTGGCAGACAAACCCATCATTTAAATTCAGTGGAGCAAATAAACAACTGACACATTGGCTCCTTGCCCCTTAATCAAAGTATGCCCAAAAAGTACATCTGGACCAGTTCCCCACTGGGGCAGCACAGAGTAATAGGGCAATAGTCCCAGTAAGTCCCTTCTACTTATGCTCCTCCCTTGTGTGAAGAACGTCAAAAAGCATCAAGACAGAAAGGGAGAAGGAGAATGACCTATAAATCAGCAGCACTGTGGTCTTGACATGCACCTCGAGGGCAAGAGACCAGTTCCAGTCAGCGATCCAGAAAATTGATCTCTTCAAAATGAAAACCCAATTCTAATATTCATGGAAGCTTGAGATAGAGCTTCAAGTCCCTCTGGAGAAAGGGACTAGAACCAGCTTTCCTACAGCCTGGGTAAGAATTCTCTTTATTAGATTCATTATTTTTTAAGTTATAGATCTAGTTATTAGTAGTTGATAAAACAGTGATGCATTCACAACCAAAAAAATATTCTCAGTTTCCAGACAAATTAAAGGTAAAACTAACTGGGAGCAGCAAAAACTGCATTTTCTGGAAAATTACAATTCTGAAAAACAAACTATTATTATAAAAAACTAATGCACAGCCACTTTGATCAATTGAGTGTGCTTCCTCAAGCATTCATAACCAATAACTTCACAGCAGCAGCAGGACCTTTGCTTAGAAGAAGCTATGAGTTTCCACAATGTCCCTCTCCATGCTGATGTGTCCTTTACCATTCTGCAACATGTCCAAATTGTGTAGACTCTCTTCAGCCCAAGAACACACTTCCCTTTTCACACAACTCTTTAAAACCAAAATTGGTATTTTAGAAGTATGGTAGCTTTGCTGCATAACCTTCTAGCTCAGGCCACTGCCTGGGGCAGTTACTGTGAATCATTATGTGGAAAAATACGACCCAGCACAAGGCTGCAAAAGTACCTTAGAAAGAATATCAGTGCATATATACCTGGATCCTGACACACTACAGAGTCACTTCTGTATAACCTGATGAGAATGAGTGGATTTAAAATAGTATAAAGCTGGAATAACAGTAGTTGAAAGGAACTAAATAGGAATCAGCCTCAAACTGATTAGGAGCCATAAGGGAACATGTGGCCTCAATCACGACAATGCTGGCTTTTGAGAACAAAAGCTACTTCTCCCTTTCATAGGGACACTTCTTGAATTACATGCTCCTTTGAGACGGGAGACATGCTTGGCTATGATAGGCAGATAACCACTAGCCCAGGCAAAAGATTTCCTTCTGCTCTGCACTACTTTAATTACCTTAAGCAGGATTTTACAAATAAAAGGCACTAATTCCTCAGTATATTCCACCTGTCACATTATTTTCCAGGGACCACAAACCACATGCCAAATATGCCCTCTGACTTCAGTTCAAATAGCATATGGCCAAAGGTTTCCCAGTTTTTATTTGATAATACTGAAAGGTATTACAGTGTGTGGTCCATCAAAGGCATCTGAATAGTTCACTCACCCTACAGTGAAGGAAGGTTTTCCCATGCTGGTATATTCTAGCCTGCCTGTAATTTGAAAAGGATGATTTTCAGAGCTGGTTACAATTTAAACCTTCCAACTTGGAGCAGTTTTTGGATCATAATGTCGATGTTCATTAGGGAGGGAGATATGAGAAAAATTCCATTATTATCTAGAAAGTTTTAGATGACTGTGTTTGTTTTACTTCACATTTCCATGTACAAGCAATATTACACAGAGTAGATGCAGCATAATGAACTCTAGTTCAGGAGGGGAGCACAATTTTATAGAGGCAAAATCACTGGGATGTCTCCTCACACATCAGAAGTTTACATTTTAGCCTAATGTGCAAAAATATTATGTAAATGTCCTTTCCTCGTTCCATCCTTAATAGCTTTCAAACCAACTAGCAGATTTCAAAGGCATTTAACAGAGCAGAAGAGATTTCTAAGATATTAAAGTTCTATGAACTGTGTGAAAATAGGTATGTGGGTACACAAGAAAGAGGTGATTAGTGCTTCCAGCAAGGGAAAGGTTGCAAAATGAGCTTGCACTTAATGAGACATCACTGATCATTTTCCACACTGGAAATGAGAATTATGAGGCTTTTCCCGGTGGTGAGATATTTAATTACAGTTTTGACCTTAGAGTCACTAAAAAAAATCCAACTCAGAAAAACAGAGTCGATGTATTTTACTATTCCTCCTTTGGACCAAACTTCTTGCTTGGAAAACAATGTAGCAAGAAAACTTTCTGGTTAAAATAGTTAAAATGCGATGGTTGACCTGCAGGTGAAAAAATAGTGTGCAGACAAAAAGAAGACAATAGAAGCATTTTAATTAAAAAAAAAAAAAAGAAAAAAAAAGAAAAAAAAAAGGAGCACCTGTCAAGTTTGATCAGATTTCCTCCTCTCATTCCAACCTGCAAACATAAACAGATGGGGTGCCTCAGGTAAAAGATAGCTGGCAGCATGGAAAGATCTCTTCCCACTGGTAATGAGTAGATGGATCATATTATCCTAGTAAAATAAATATGGTTTTTAGCCAAAATGTCAGTTGTATTTCATGGGGTTTTTTTTCTCTCCATTTTTGAAGAGATCATGCTGGGTTCAAAGTGAAATCATGTGTCATGTTGCTAGGATTGGTCTGTAGAAAATTATAGATTTTTAAAAACCCCACCCAAACCAATAGCAAATGACCAAATGCTGCTGCTGTCACTCATTTCATTTGGGTCATTGCTACAGCCTTCAACTTATCATTCTAACTGGGCAAAGACCTCCTGATGCAATTAATCCCTTTTAAAGAATTGTAAAGACAGGTAATGTTCGTGAGGTTGAGTGTGGAGTTTCACCTTGTTGCCTGCACTGGAGTCCAGGAAGGCTGCACAAAGCAGTCATTCAGAGAACAGGAGGGCTCTCACTGACAGAAACACTTTCCAAAACATTCTGAACTGGAATTTTGGTGGAAGGTGTTACACAGCTCCAAATATTTGTCTCTTTGTTTCCATGGGAGCAACAGCACACTGGTTTAATAATAAAACAACATTGATCCTCTGAGTTTTAGAGAGTTCCTTGATTTTTGTTTTGAATTAAAGTTTTCTTTTTCCATGGGTTTCCCCTCTCCCCAACAACCAACAAGTTGCAAAGTTCAATGCCCTTTCAATATTTTGGGGAGGGGATCCAAAACATTGAAGACAAGTCTTGTAAAACTTGTATTATCCTGTGGCATACTATGAGCCAAGCACTGCAGTAAACACATGCTCAAAAGTCTGTGTTTTGTAGAGTTAGGTTATTTCATACCAGATCTGCAACATACACAACGGTTCAACCACCCTCTCTGTATTATGGAGACTTGACATAATGTCACTGAAGAGAATGGAGTCCAGAAGTCAGGGCATAAAATGCTGTCAGCCCTTGAACTTCTAATTCTAGTTGCAAAAAGAAGGGAGGTATTAAAAAGGCGGTTATTCACACAACTTTATTTAAAAATTCATTCTACCTAACTCAGACCTCCGCACAGTCCATAGGAAGAGGAAAACTCCTCCAGAGGGTGATTCAGAGCAGAAGTTGACTTGAAAAGCCTCTGCAAAAGGAAGCTGAGTCACCAACACAGAGCACCCAAAGCCAGTGTCCTCTGATGTTAAGCACCTAAATTAATGCTTAAAGTTGGGCTGCATTTACATTCACCAGGGATTGTGTGGATTTTTGCTCAAGCTGCTGTTCCTGAAAGGGGTAGATTGTGTGAAAAGCTGGAATTGTGACACTCATTTCTTCAGTAGTTTTGAGACTGAAGGAATGGTTTCCTAATGTGACAGCAATGTATGCTCATCACTTATTCCCAAGCCTGATGTGTGTATTTGAATATGTATAATTCTTATTAAAATATGTGATGCTCTTGGGCCATCAGTTGGAAGTGGAGATTTTCAAATCAGTTCTTGCCTCTCAGTGGGATGTGGATGTTTACATGCCTCTCCTGCCCCTAAGCATTAGTATCACTGAAATTATTTACAAAAACATGGAAATTGTGGCCTAGGTAGCTGCTCTGCTAGAAGTGAATCTTTTATGATAGACTATGGAAGAGTAAAGGGAGAATCTCAGCTAGTAAATACTAACCATGCCACTGCAAAATAAACAGAGACTGACAAATTATTGTTGATGTAATCCCTGTGAGAGTGTCTAGACTATGGGAGTCAAACCTACTGTCCGTAGGCTGAAGCTGGCTCCCTGGAGTCTTTCCACCAGCCTACAGTTTCTTGTGCAATATCCACTGCAATTCAGCCGACAGGCACCTGCTTGCTCGTCGTCCAAGAAGGCCAGAGAGTGTAGACAGAGAGACGGGGAATGAATTCTGCTCCCCCTGCAGCTGTCTTGTCTTTCACTTCTGCTCCTCCAGCCCAGAAGCAACACAGGAATCCCCCAAACGTCTGCTATCTCTCCATCTCTACACCAGGCACAGCATCTCCAGATCTGGAGAGCATCTGATTCTCTCAGCCCCAATTGGTGTTCACAGGTTTGAAAGTGGTTACTTTTCCACAAGCAGCGTCTCCCTTTTTTCTGCTGCCAAGGGAAAAGAGAGTCAAGATGCAACAGAAAGATTTATTTTGTATTCAGGTTGAGATGAAGAGAAGGGTACTGGAAGAAACCCAAGCAAGAGCCAGAAATTATTAACATGGAGAGAAAGGCCTAGAACAACCAGAAGCTGGAGGAGAAGCTGGGGCAGAGATTCCTTGAGGAAGCAACCTCCAAGGAATGAAAAGTAAAGCAAGAGACACAGAAATGTTTCATCAAGACATTTTCTTCTTTAGGCAAAAAAAGGCCTTTTCTTACTTCAAATGAAAACTGCAACATTCAGAAATAAATAAATCTCTCAACAGTGTAACAGGAGTGCAAAATGTGTCTCTTCACTCATCACCCACAGGCTTTGAACTGAAATAGTAATTTGGCCCTTGCCAAGGTGTACAACCACTTCAACAGCAGTGCTATAAATCAAAAGGCTCCCACAGTCTCCACACAAGCAAAAGTTTGAAGGTCACTTAGCATGATGCAACAGTCAGACATGAAAAATCTCTAACCAGACCTGGTATTTGCACCTTATCATCAATACTGAAGGAAAAAAAACTTATATGATCCACCTGTACTTCTTCACACCTGTCAGGATTGGGTGAGATAAGGCAAGCAGAAGATAACAAATTGTTTCATTGCACACTCAGGTAGACAATACAGTACAGCCACACTGCTAGAATGCAACAACACCAGCTTCCGTAGAAACGACAACTTCCCTGAGATTCGGCAGATCAAATACTTGTGGGCAGTTATGACATTTCTCTAACATTTAGATCTCTCATCAGACAGGTGACTTCATTCTTTGTGCCAAATAAACAATCCAATGCTTGCTCACAGTAAGGAGGCTCTTCTAGTTATCTCCATGCCATCACAACTCCAACATCAAAGAGTAAGAACATCCCCTTCCCGGTAAAAAAAAAGGCCCCAGTACCTGTGGTAATACAAGGCCTGATCCACCCCCTGTTTTGTGAGAGGTGGCAAAACATGAATAGTGATTGCCAGAACAACCTGCTTTGCTCTCTACAGCTGCAGGTGGCCTCCACAGCCAGCTGTGTGCACCACCACCATGGCATGAATGGTCTTGCTGTTTTCCAGGGAACTAACTACTGTTGCCAGTTTGATTAAATTACAGATGCTTTGAGAGCCTTAAGCAAATTATCAACATGAGCAGAGCAATCAAAACTATCAAACGCACTCTATCATTAAGTTGTCCTTTGGCTCAGGAGTAAAGAGGCTCTTCAGCTACTTGGAGTCTTGGGAGAAAAGTGCTTGACTACTTGGAGAGAGAATCCAAATAAATCCCATTTTCTTGGGGAACTTAAGTCTCACTCTCAGCCTGCCTTTCAGATCAGTGTCTCTATCTAAGCTTTTTCACTGGATTTTTGGCTGAAGCCCACCACCTATGTGTTGTTTTCCCAACACAGAAAAAGCAGCTGCTTTCCCAAGGCCTGAGAAGACCCGTCTGACACGTTATACTCATGGCAGAACAGGCAGCCTACAAAAAAGGCAGGGAACCCTCATGACTCCTGGTGACATTACAACCAATCTAAACAAACAGACCTAATCTTCTGGTTCTTTTCCAGCCAAACAGTGCCTTTATTTTTTTGTTGTTGTTGCTTCCACCATCTCTGTTACCAATGACTAAGAGCCAAGAGAAAAATAAAGTACATAGAAGGAAAAAAAAAAAGTAACAACAAAAAAGAAAACCCTCTGTCAAAAAAAAAAGCAAAACATTCTGCATGCCAGGGTGTTAGTTAACAAGCCTGATTACTGGAAGGCAGTCTAAAGCTCTGCTTAACTAGAAAAAACAAACCAAAACAGCACCAAAACCTAACAACAATATGTGAATTAACTCCTCCCCAAGCTTTACTGGGTGCTGTTACCTTTCTGCAGAGGGAACTGTTCTCTCGGTTAATGTGTCCCCATGACACGCACCATGTGCATCTCCCCTGGCCCTATGAAGGAGAAACCATGCTCTAAGGCACAGAGGACTCATGACAATGCCAAGGAAAAGGTGTTTGCTACTTCCCTGAGATTCGGCAGATCAAATACTTGTGGGCAGTTATGACATTTCTCTAACATTTAGATCTCTCATCAGACAGGTGACTTCATTCTTTGTGCCAAATAAACAATCCAATGCTTGCTCACAGTAAGGAGGCTCTTCTAGTTATCTCCATGCCATCACAACTCCAACATCAAAGAGTAAGAACATCCCCTTCCCGGTAAAAAAAAAGGCCCCAGTACCTGTGGTAATACAAGGCCTGATCCACCCCCTGTTTTGTGAGAGGTGGCAAAACATGAATAGTGATTGCCAGAACAACCTGCTTTGCTCTCTACAGCTGCAGGTGGCCTCCACAGCCAGCTGTGTGCACCACCACCATGGCATGAATGGTCTTGCTGTTTTCCAGGGAACTAACTACTGTTGCCAGTTTGATTAAATTACAGATGCTTTGAGAGCCTTAAGCAAATTATCAACATGAGCAGAGCAATCAAAACTATCAAACGCACTCTATCATTAAGTTGTCCTTTGGCTCAGGAGTAAAGAGGCTCTTCAGCTACTTGGAGTCTTGGGAGAAAAGTGCTTGACTACTTGGAGAGAGAATCCAAATAAATCCCATTTTCTTGGGGAACTTAAGTCTCACTCTCAGCCTGCCTTTCAGATCAGTGTCTCTATCTAAGCTTTTTCACTGGATTTTTGGCTGAAGCCCACCACCTATGTGTTGTTTTCCCAACACAGAAAAAGCAGCTGCTTTCCCAAGGCCTGAGAAGACCCGTCTGACACGTTATACTCATGGCAGAACAGGCAGCCTACAAAAAAGGCAGGGAACCCTCATGACTCCTGGTGACATTACAACCAATCTAAACAAACAGACCTAATCTTCTGGTTCTTTTCCAGCCAAACAGTGCCTTTATTTTTTTGTTGTTGTTGCTTCCACCATCTCTGTTACCAATGACTAAGAGCCAAGAGAAAAATAAAGTACATAGAAGGAAAAAAAAAAAGTAACAACAAAAAAGAAAACCCTCTGTCAAAAAAAAAAGCAAAACATTCTGCATGCCAGGGTGTTAGTTAACAAGCCTGATTACTGGAAGGCAGTCTAAAGCTCTGCTTAACTAGAAAAAACAAACCAAAACAGCACCAAAACCTAACAACAATATGTGAATTAACTCCTCCCCAAGCTTTACTGGGTGCTGTTACCTTTCTGCAGAGGGAACTGTTCTCTCGGTTAATGTGTCCCCATGACACGCACCATGTGCATCTCCCCTGGCCCTATGAAGGAGAAACCATGCTCTAAGGCACAGAGGACTCATGACAATGCCAAGGAAAAGGTGTTTGCTTTTTTTTTTTTAAACAGATGTCACTCAACAAGGAAATTCAGACCTTTTGAGCCATTCGGAAGTTTTGTCTGCTGTCTACCTACCTCTCATCTCAAGCAGCTCCAAAAAATGTCTCGAATTCTCCCAATTCCAAGTAGACACGGCAAAGCTCCAATTTTTTACTTTGAGATCTCCAGATGAAAGGCAATAGTCAAGTGCCAAATACTACAGGTTTCTAGTGGTCTCCAATACCCTGAAAATATGTTATTTTTAGTATGTGCTTGGCAGAGAAAGGAAGTGTTAAATCTTGGACCAGTATCAAATCTGACTGAAAATTAGCAGCTATGAACATCCTCTTTGATAATTTATTCCACTTTCCCGTATCTGAATAGCCCCAGAGGGATAGTAACGATGACAATCACTAGGAAAACACCTGATGATAGCAGGTTAGTACACAGCAATCACCTGGCTCTCCCCATGAAAACATCCTAGAGTTTGTTTCCTCATTTTTGATAAGCGGACTCCTGGGGCAAGCAGGATGGTCTGTCAGACAGGGGCCCCTCATGCCTTACTGCAACTCCTCCACTGCAACACTTGTAAAAGAGCATGAGACAAGAAGAAAACCCCTGACAATCCACTTCCAGGTGCCTCTGTTATTTACTCAGAGGTCCTCATGGTGAGAGAACAGCCTGCAGAGCACCGAGTCAAGTTGCCTCTGTTTACTAACAGCACAAGAAGTGCATTACAATTTGTCAGTGCTCATAGAGACTTCAAGGTCTTTCCTCAGTATCTGCTAGCTTCTTTCTAAATGAAGAAATGTGATCTGCTGCAGTTTTAACAGCATTTTGATCTCAATTAAATTTGGCATTGTGCTGGGCCAGCCCCATTTAAATCACTGGAGTGTCTATGGGCACCAGTCAACATAAAATTGGAATTCACACCACTTGCCCGCAGGGTGGACACTGCGTAAGAGAGGGACAGTCAAGCAGACAGAGCTCTAGCATCATATTTCTCAATTATTCAATACTAAATCAAAATTCAGATGTCAACCCCACTCCTGCAGCACTCTGGGTTTGCCCATGCTGTCAGATAGCAGCTAAGTCAATGGCTGTGAGGTCCTCAGCACCATCCACAACCAGCACATCTCCTGCACTGCAGGAGAGGCACAATTGGCTTCCTGCCCATTGTGTCCAGATCCCTCAGGTCTGCAGGGCCACACCAGAGCCTCTCTCTGTCATGTTCCCTGCCCCTTAAAGGCAGCAGGCAAGCTTGAGCTGAGAGACATCAACCAGCTGCATCTGCAGAGGGAGTTGCAGAGCAGGAGGGCATCCTCAGTGCTGCACTGCAGCTAGCATTGAATGTTTGTTCCCAAAGGGCAGGATATACAATGACATCCTTTAAAAATAGTTTTTTTCTTAGTAGCAGTCAGTGCAGAGGTATTGGGAACCTTTTCCCTTGGCAAGCTATGGGGCTTGGCTGCCATCTCCTCTCACCCACTGAACCAGCCAGGCTTATCATCACTATCAACCCACTCCCAGCAGCAGAGGTTTGGGTTTTGATTCCAATTTTGGCTGCCTTGTGTAGCAAAGATGTAGTTCCAATATGCACAGAACCGCCTCTACTGACCCACAAAGCAGCATTCAAACACTGCTCCTCATCCCCCCAGTTCCTGGTGTGACCCCAGAGCACACTGTGAGGTCTCAGGAGGGCAGACGTGGCAGGCCAGGGCATTCCCTCCAGTCAAGGACAACACAGACACTGTCACACAGACACTGCACCAGCAGCAGTACGCGAATAGCTACAAAGGCAAGGGGAAGCCTGCAGTGCTGCTCACTAATAAGGTCAATACAAACGACATCAACTCCTTTAGGTCAGAACAAATGACAACTGGGACATGCCACAGAAGGTTGCACGGAGAATTCACAGATGGACAGGCAATCTCAATTAAATTGTCCTCCCCTCCCATTCTCCTCTGAGTTACTGCTCTAAAACCCCTTAATTATCTAAACTCAATTAGTCTTAGAATATTTGAAGCTTCCTGCTCAAACTAATTTCTCTCTCTTTCCTCATTTGGAGTGCTTGACTTGCATTAAAGAACACTTAGTGCCTGTGGTAAGGAGAACTTTACAAAGGCAGGTCAGGACTTCAGGGTATTCACAACCTCCCCTCTATCCTTCCAGTGCCTGAGAAGATCATACACTCAGTCCACATATGCATCTATCCAGATGAAATTTCAGCATCTCTAACATGCCTTTTTTTTTTTTTTTTAAATACCTTAAGCCAAACACTTTCATTACTAGTAGCAACAATCATCCATTGCAGCTATTTTCACTCCCAAAGGTTTCCGTATGAACTTTCCGAAATTATTGGCAAGGCAGCAATTTTCTATTATTGCTATTATTATTCCTGGGAATAAAAACCATGGTGTTAATTCAACCAAAAAAACCCAACCAACCAAAAAAAGAAAAAAACCCCACCAAACAAAATTGGTGGCAAAGCAGATAGTAAGACAAGACAATAGAAGGAAGCAGTTAAATACTCCCTTTTGTTTCAGTGATGTGACTTCTTTGTGCAGACTGCACCTGCACATTTTCATTCAAAGGGCAGCAATAAAATCACTTAATTCATAGTGATCAGAGCCTCTGCAATGATGGAGACCAATGTCAGGACTTTTCTCACTGTATTTCCTGCACTTTCTGTTAGACCCTTGTAAGAAACCTTGATCATAAGGTTTTGTGCCCCTCCTGAAGTCTCATTATCTCAGTCTCCCTACAAAATATATACAAATACACAGATTTTCCAGGTGGTGGAGCCCATGGGATAAGGGCCCCAACTAACAGGGTTGTTGGTAGACTCAAACCTCCAGGATTGCCTAGAAAATACTGAATCATTGGTGTAGGGAGCTGGATAAACGTAGTTTCCGTCCCTCCAGACAAGGTTTAGAGAAAAAAAATCTTTTAGCCAGAAGTGCATGTGTGCATAGACCTGTCAGCTTCATTATCTTGATCCAGTCAGGTTTTTAGATGCATCTGTGCAAAATATGTACCTTGAGTTGAAAAGTAGCTACCTTAGTTTAGTTTAAGCCTATTCTCAAAAAGCTTAAGCTAACCTTAAAATGGTTAGCTTGCTTAACAGGTTGTACCGAATGAATATCACATCTGCAGTTAAAGCAGTTCACTGATGCCTCATGCAGGCAGACTCTCACGGATAGGAAACTGAAGCACAGACAGATTAAAGGCATTGCTCAAGATTAAGTAAGAAATCTCTGGGCAAGCCAGAACTGCACCTAGTCTGAGTCCCGATTCAGCACATTAACCACAAGGCTGTCTCCAGCAGTGTGCTTAATGCCTGTGCTGTGCCAGCCGAATGGGACAGAAAGCAAACTGCTTTCTGGGGAGCTCTATTAGGGAACCACACATCTCCTCTGACTAAGGTGCAGAAGCAAGATTACACTTTTCTTGTTTAAGAGGAAACCTCTTCTCTCCAGCCCTCCACAAACATAGAATTGTTCTGGCCCAGAACTGGCTGGAAAACAAGAATTCAAATTTGCAACCATTTTTTAGGTTTTTGCATTTTATTTTTATTCTTGCACTGGGATAATACTGAAATGGAAAAGCTTTTTTTTGTTTGTTTTTCACTAAAGCCAAAGAGAAAAGTCAGGTTGAAAAAAAAAAACACAAAACACCAGAGACACAAACCTTTCCCTCCCATGTCCCTTAGAGGTGCTCTTATTGAGAATACCACCCATCCCCTGCAGTGTCTTCCCTCCAGAAGTTTTATCTGAGTGAAAAAGGTTTCCAAGAGACCAGTTTCTTTGAAACAAATCTACTTTTACCTGAAGTTCTGTTATTAGCAAGACATATTTTTCCCAGCATTAGAGTGACATTTTATTTAGGCATGTAACTGCAGGAGTAGGAGTCCATAAACCACGTTAGTCCTAGGCCTTAAGATGCAGATTATAGTGCAAAGAATCATTTTGCATAGCCCACAGTTGAAAATGCCTTGCAGGCTTGCTACTGTGGAATGGCCCCTTTATATTTTCAGGTCACATTTTGGGTTTAGTTTTTGGTTTGGGGGTTTTCCTCCCCTCTCCATAGCTGTTGAGTCCCTAGGTAATGATTATGCTTTTCATTTGTTTTATAAGTTTAGAGGTTTTGATCTAAAATGCAGTCTTCATATGAACTAGGCAAAAATGTAAATCCTCTTTCAGGTGAGCATCAATCCCTTGTTGTGCCTATTTCACCTTTTTCAGGAAATCAATTAACAGAGTAAGAAGGATGTAACTCAGGCTCTCAACACAGGAATGTTCCCGCCTTCCAAAAGCCCAGTTGGGCTCCAGCAGCTATTGTTGAAAATGCCAGGTTGTAATTTATCAGAAAAATGCCTGCAGTATCAAATTCATATAAACTTCAAGTCTGGCTCTACAGGTATGAAAAAAGCATTTGCTAAAATGCTATCATTTATGCAGATTATAAAATCCTGTGACTTCTGATTATTTCAGCACCCAGACAGGGATAAGACTTGGGTAAGAGCTTCCTTCTTTCATCAATAAAACATCATAGAAAAGACTAAAGCAAAGCTAAAACTATATAAACCAAAGTTATTTTAACAGCATGTAGTGACAGATGAGAGTCATTACATTATTTATGCAGACCAGGGTACTGGGATAGACAGGATTAGATGATTTACCCAAGATCAAACAATGAGTCAGTGACACAGTTTTGTGCTGTCCAGTGAAAACACGGATGTACAGTAAGCTGAAAAGAATTCATTTATTCCCCATATCAAAAGAATAAAGGAGAGAGCATTCCCTCTGCTATCCAAGCTCGTGGTTCCAATAAGTGTTGATAGAACTGAATTTGGCAAGCAGGAAATTAACTGCACTAGTCACATATGCAGAGCATTTGCTGAAAACAAAAATCTCACGTTACTCAATTAACAACAGTTTTCACTCACTGAAGCCACAGGCCTGTGTATCACAGCAGCAATTTACTCCTTGCTGCTCTCCTGAGAAGTCAGAAGGATCCAACCTATTTAGTGTCCAAGGCACAGCATAATCAGGCAGGACATTGTGCAATGCCAGAGTCTTGCCTCATGTCTGCATTCAAATTGCACGAACTGACTGACTTGGTTTCAGTCAACACCAGACTAGATGGTGGGATTTTTAATTGTCCATGGATCAGATTTTAGTGGGCAGATAGAGCAACACAAAACAGGAACAATTCAGCTGAAGACTTGTCAACCCTCAGAATGCCCTGAAGTGGGCCATATCCTGCCATAAATATTTGCACAAAAATCCTGCTGACCTCAGTAGTGGTTCTCGGTACAAAATGATGGCAGGATGTGGTAACAGGGATCTTTCTAATAATAGGTTTTCCATTGAGATCAATGGACATGGGGCCCCATTTCTTTGCCAATGCTTGGTTCCCAGCTCCACAAAGAGACATTGTTTTCCTGCAGCAGGCAGCACACAATTGCCAAATTTACTTCTGGCAAAGGCAGAGGTTTTATTTTCCATGCTGAATAACACCAAAAATGTCTGATATTAATTAAAGAGTGTCTTCCTTCTGCATATCTCAAAAAAATGAAATTTCAATGTTGCTGTTGGAAAGACACATGGAAAACAAATATATCCATATTCAAAGTTGGACATAAAATAAGTGAAAACCACTTTTCTGTTACCTGGATACAATTCTAAGCTGAGCTTGACATACATGGAAGTAACAGGTGCTCAGCTCTTCAGGGAAGTTCAGTCAACTTAATACAGATGTTGAAGACCCAAGTCCCCAAATAAAGTTCCTCACAGGCACATTCCTAAGTCTGTAGGCAGCACCCTTCATTTTTCCTGAGCCCATCCCTCCCTTGGTGTTCATTACAGCTTTGATGCCTATATGTAGAAATGCTTATCTTCAGGATGCTAAAGGATGACTAAATGTTTTCCAGAGTTTTATCCACTATCTCAGTTCAACTTTAACTGATTTTAATCTTGTGGTTCTGCTGTAAAGATAAAAAGCAGCTTGCCAGGGAAATAAGCAATTCACAGGTTAACAGCACAACTCTCCTCAAGGAGGAAGCAGGTTTGCTTTCTGCCTTATTTTCTGGAAAATGTTAAAACAATAAAATGAATGAGAAGCAGTGGAGAACAAGTTGTAAAGGAGCTAATTTCCTGCTTGCAGCAGCAGCTCTGATAAATTTCAATCTGGGATGACAGGGGCTGTGGAGAGTGAGGGGAGGGGCAGCTCTCTTCCTGGAAAGCCAGACAGGATAGGATTGATTCGAGACATCTTCATTGCCAGGACAGCCGGTATTGGCTAATCATCAGAAAACAGAGACTCCAATCTACAGGAAGCGCAGAGCAAGGAAGACGCCTGAATCAAACCCGCAGGTTCCAAGTGTGTAAATGAACAAAATAATAACAAAACAAGCAAACAAACAAACAAAAAAGCCCCTACTCACACACAAGCCTTCCTGGAGACTGACAAATGCCAAAGGAAGTGCCAGTGCCCTGACTAACAAAAGAATCCTGAAACGCTGCAGGCTCCGGTGCCAGCAGCAGCGGCAGAGCCGGCACCCGGTGTAAAGTGGGTGGCTGCTGCCGGATGGAGCGGACAGCTCAGCATGAATCATGGGGCAAAGGATTCCTTCAGTCCGGGAGGAATCGGTACAATACACAGGCTGCCTGCAGTTTGCTGGGTTTTTTTGGTTTTTTTTATTAAAGCTTTTTTTTTTTTTTTTAAACCCTCCTGCTTGGGAGAGCAGCCGTTTCCTTCCTGCCGCGCTCCGGGGGCGGGCAGCCCGCAGATGACTCCCCAGGGATGGCACCGGGTGGATGTGAGCGAGAGCAGGGATGCAGCAGTGAGGGGTGCCAGGCTGAAAACCCCCAAGGACTGAGCTCTTCCCACACGGCCCCTGCTCTGACCGGCTGCCGGCACAGCGGATCTCCCAGCATCGCCCTCTCAAGGGGACACGTTCACCCAGGTTATGTGCTGTAGACACACGCCTGAGATTCCTACGAGTCCATCAGCAGATTTAAGACTTTGGGAAATCCCTCCCGAAAGGAGGAACCTCTCCAGCTTCCTGGCCACAAGGCTGGAAGCAGGGAAGAGGGCAACAGTTTTCTTAGACCCCTCCAAAAATCTACAGGAGCTCCTTAATTAGGGTTACGGACAAAGTTGGCCTTATTTAACTGGCTCCTTCTGCCCAGAACAGGGTGTGGAAATGCTTCTATTAGCCTGAGCATGTATCTCCATTCCCATCTCTTTGTGTCTCGGAACGATTTGAACCAAGCTATCTTGAGTCTGGGGAACCATTTGCAATTATTCTCACTGGTCATTCAGACTTTTGGGCTCTCTATACACCCCAGGTCTGTTTCCAAAGGGAAGGTTAACATGGTAACAGGCTGTCCTCTCCAGATACACCTAAAGGGAGAACTCTGACCACAGTCTCTGGATCTGAGACCAGCACTGTGGAAGTTATTATGTCCAGAAGACTTGCTCAGCATTTCAACTCTGTTCACTGCTATTACTTCTTGACACCTTCCTTTAGACACATTTTGATTTGTACTTTTCATAGTGTTGCTCTCCTAAACACATCAGAGAAAGAGACTGAAAACATAGCCAAAGGAAATGTGATATTTTATTATTTTTTATTTCAGCAGACTACATCAGCTCCATCATTAACTCACAGGCTACTCTGAGAAGTACAAACTGCTTCAGAAGGTAGTCTCTTGTGTCTGCTACAGGACTGCCTATCTGTAGAGAAGAAATGAGACCAAACCTGTCAGAACAGACAATGCAAGGGAGGTTTGGTCCAGTTGGCACCTAGCACTCAAAGAGCAAGAAGGTCACACTCCAGCCAGACCTTGTGGCTTGACAAGGGTGACGGTAACAGGCATCTCTGCTCACACCAGAAGGAAGCAGCTGCAGCAGCACTGACTCCCCAGCCTGATTTTATGAAAGCTTTGTGTACCTTCCACTGCCCTGCTGCTGAGCTTCCATTGCCTAAGCCTCTTCTAACAGTGCTTGACAGTGATCTTGCATCTGCTCTTTCCATTAGCATTAGTTACATTTTGCCCAGCTTCAATCTTTCTCCCTACTTCTCCTACTATCTTCCCTTTCTCCCATCTGCAAGCTTGATTCTCTCCAGGATTTATTCTTTTCTGCTAATTCTTTTGTTTCTTTTCCCATACTTGTCTCCTCTGCTTTTGCAGAGGGAATTTCCTGGTGTACCTCTGAAGACTGTTTTCCATCCCTTTCTGTCCTGCCACCTTTCTACCACTAGAAATTCACCTCTGTAATTTAGCTGTAGCCTATATTCACTATCTTAGCAGCCTTTTCAGCTCCTTTGACCAGCCCTCAAAACTATTGCTGCCCAAATACTCCCTTTCTCTGTCCCAGCTTCTCTCTCTGCATTGGACCTTGCTTATCACTTCCAAGAGATAAAGAGATAATGCACAATGTGTTCTTTCTCTTCTCTGCCAGTAAGGCCCTCTCACATCCCATAAAGAAACCTCTTATCTGCATTCCCTGTAGCCTCTCCACTGATCCACAAATCAACCTTGTTTTCTTTTTGGTCACCCTTACCTCTTTTCTTCTGCTCTGGTGCTTATTTTCTTTCTCTCTACTGCACAGGCTTGTGTTTGTTTGAATTTCTGCTAACTTACAAGAACCAAAATCCAGTCTTTGCCCAGCTTTGCCTTTTTCACTACTGCCCACTCTGTGTCCCTCATCTTCCACCTCCTCCTTTTATTTCTAACATCACTGGGCTTACCATTTGCAACAACATCTGGATGTCTCCTCCTCCAGGTTCATGCCAGACTCTGTTCAGTCCACCTCATGCTCCTTAATTCCAATGAAATAATTCTTCTGTGTTTCAAAAGTCTCTTGCCAAAATTTCAAATCAATACTCTACCTTTTCCCTCCATGGCTTGTTAGCCAACCTCAGCACTCCTAATCAATTTTTTCTGGAAGTCCTGTCATCCCTTGGCTCAGATGATTCTTTCCTCTTATGATTTCCCTCCTCCCAGTCCCATCACTCTGTGCACATACTCTAATGAGGATCATCCACTGGCTTTCTGTCACCCATCCTTTAGGGGCTTCTCAGTTTCCTTTCTAAACAGAGAGTGCAAGAAGCAAAGAGAATTATCTCATCCACTACCATAAAAACACATGAACTCTATGCAGACAGAAATCTTTCTGCACTCCAGACCTTCAACTCGAGTACAAGTTCCATCAAATATCTGCAAATAGCACCAGGACATTAGAGTTTGGCTTTGAAACACCAGGAAGGAATGTGATGTTCCAAGAAGACAGCATATCACCAGCTTGAAGACAACAATGAAACATGCTCAATGCATATTACTGGCCATATTCTTAACTGATTAAATCTTTATCAGCTGAGAAATGTTTCAGAAGTAACTAGTATCTTAAGAGTGGCTGCTGAGGCAGTTCACATCCCTCTCTACCCTCACTCTCACTTTCTTCCAGTCACTTAATGAAACAGCTTGCAACTCACACTGCTCTTTGTACTTGTGTATATCATGACAATCAAGTCCAGCGAGAGCAGCAAATTAATATATTTACTTTGGGAAGGGGTGAAAGGAACAAGTTCTGGTTATGGTATCCCACATTGGGTCAGGATCATGCTTGGTTAACAAAGTGTGAATACTGATAAACCTCCTGGTCATGCCTATTTAGCCATGCTCTGCCATGGCTCCTGAATCAACCCAGCGTGGGTGAGCTGTGGAGAAGGGAAAGTTCTTGGTTAATTGCTCACTGCTAACAGAAAAATGGTTTGCAAATGAGTTGCTATCCTTCCAAAGAAGTGTGTCTCCAGTGCCTGCAATTTGTAAGGGTTCCATTGTACTCTTTTAACAGGTGTTTCATTTTCACTATGTAGTTCTAATTTTGCTGACAGCAGAGTATGCTGCATCCATGTGGAGTGACAATATATCATCCTTTGTACCCACATTATTTTTCCTTCTGCCCAAATCAGACAAAGATATTAACTGATCAAAGGTCCATCAGTCACTTATCAATTAGAAAAACCTGGAATGGTAACTTAAATGCAACAGACTAAACAAATTGAAGAAAGAAGTTAATTCTTCACATCTGTTTTCCACTGTGTCTGAAAATTCACTGATTTTGAACTGCTGTAGGAGATAAGTCCTTGTATAACAACATCATATAAACAATTCTTGTCCCATTTATGTGGTTTCAAGAGTATAATACTCATATCCTCAAAAGTATCACTTAACTTTATCTCCATATCCTAAAGTGATTCAGTCTTTGAAAAAAAGAGTTCTGATCTGAGTTCATCCGACATTTCCAAATTTCATATGAGAGGCTGAATTACAGTATTGGCATTTACAACAAAACCACAGCATGGTAGTTCCGTAAGCCACATCTCTGGCTCCTAAGACTCAGTTGCCATCAGTGGACCATCACTTCAAACCTGAACTTTGCTGACTGGCTTAACAATTTGTTCCTGGTATCATGTGACAAGTTTTTGAAAGGCACATTTGCTGCTAGTATGAAAAGAAGAAGAAAAAATAATTTAAAAAATCTAGAACATGAGGTTCCAATTGTCTGAAAACCAGAAACATCTGTTGGAGTCATGAGCAGTTGATTAGTGGAGTTCATTCCTAGGGTAACACTTCGGTAGATCAGCTCTTCTATCTAAGTATGTCACTGTAGTCAGTGGAAGCATTACAAAGAGTTCCAAAGAAAAGGCAGGAGATATATAAACAGTTTCTTAGGGTGCCAGTATCCTTAAAAGCCAAGTAGAATGCATTCATCTTCAGCACTGCCTTGCATGATACCAGCAAGTGAAATTAATAGCTCTACTTAAACCTTGCTTTTATCCACAACAGCTAACCATCTGCCAGTCTTTCAGTTATAAACCTTTACTATTTATGAAGCTTATAATTAAACTGCAAAAACTATTTTGGAAGACAAAGTAAAATGTACAAGATGTCAGTTTGAAAACATTTCTTACTTGCAAAATAATCCGACCAAATTGGGTTCAGTCTGCCAGTCAAGGTAATGATAAAAACATTAGTTGTTTATTAAGATGCTGCTTGGATTACCACCTAAAGCCTTTCCAGCTCATTACACTAACACAAGGATTAACACCTTGGGACATTTGCACAAAAAGTAGAGGTTAATAAGAAATGCTAATTCAGCCCACATGCAATCCAAAGCTCCTGTAATATTGATAGATAGTTGAGCTGTATCTACCACTTTAATCAAGGCTGTTGTTGCAGAGCTGTGCTTATAACACCACAAGCCTTGGCACCCCGGAGTACAAGAAACCACCAGGAAGAGGATGTCTTTAAGGTTAAGCCTCTCTTTCATTAGCTTGAATATCTAATTGAAGGTTTACTAGGAATCTTAGCCCTAGCTCTTCTTCAATTCCTGGTGTCAGTGACCTGACCTGACCTCCTAGTGCTCCATCTGCATCCACCTGTCACCTCACGTGTATTCCCCATCCAGGAACAGAGCCCTGTCACATAAAAAATAACAACTAGAATTGGGTAGCAAGCAAGTCCTCTTCCCCTCCTGGCTTTAAATAGCAAATACAAAATAATTTGTAAGATTGGTGGGTTTTGTGTTCAGTTACATACTTCGATTCAACATATTGTCCAACTCTGCCAGGACTTTGGGAAGATGGTTTTATTATACAGAAATTAAAAGGTGTCCTCCTTTCATAATGAAGGATGAACTTCCAAGATGCTACAGCTATCTAAGAAACCAGCAGCTACTGAGGCACAGTCAGTGTTTTGAGGTACTTCCAGTCTACCCTTAAGGAGAAGAAACTCGTCACACTTTTTAAAGTAAAAATTATATTTGACCGTGAAAACTATTATGAGAGGTCCCTAAAAGCAACTGTTTCCAACTGAACAGATTCAATTTTTGCAAGTATTCCTTTACCTTTCAGAAGATACTGAACTCCCACTGCTGAAATCCCTTCCATGCTTTTCAGTTCTCTTTAAGATTCTTCTTTTAATCTTCCTATCATTAAGACCCTGGTACACGCCTATCTTCAGGTGATTTCCTCACCTGAAACCACTGTTCTTGAGATGCTAGTGACAGTAGAATTGACTACTGTCTCTAGACAACAGATCTGATCATGCTTCTCTGTTTGAACATGTCATTGACGGCTGAACCCACATGGTACAATGTGTGGTGAGCCTCTGTGCAGTGAGCAAAGTCCAAGCATCAACCTAGTTTGGCTTTCCCAAGCACACAGCGTGGATGCTCTTCCCAGGGCTCCTACCTGAGAGTTAGAGTCCAATTGTTTTAGCCAAGGGCTTCTAAACTCACTCAACTGTGAGTCTGCGCAAAGCTTCTCTTGAAAACCCAGAAAACAACAGTGTGCAGACTACCTTGCCTCAGCTTTTTTATAGCTCTAGTAGATTCTCTGGCTTATATTAGGTCCTCTGTGAAGGCACAGAGTCCAGGCAAATGTAAGGACTGAACTACACAGCTCCCTCAGACCAGCTTGCTTTCTATGAATTCAACTTCTGTGGAAACAGTACATTCATTCCTTTTCCCCTCCCATGGAGCCAGAGACTTCTTATGTGAGGTTTCCCCCTTTGTTTCTTCAACAAATCTTTTTACAACCCCTTCATGGTATATATGAACTGTCTTTTACAAACTAAACTGAAGTCAATGGATGCAAGTCAGAGGGAACATGAAATTAAAAAAACTAAAGGCACAGCTGGATGCCTAATAAGCTAATTATTGACCTTATCAACTCAGATCCTTGGCAGGGTTATTGTTTCAGGCCACAAGGTACCCTAACATGAGCACTTAACTTCTCTCATAGAAATAGTTCACACCTGACTATCTTGAGAGACGAGCAGACAGAGCTGAAATCTATCTACAAAAGACTAATAGACCTGCCCTAGGTCATTCCTGTCAGGTCTGGAGACTTTCACTCCCTTGTTAACTTTACTAGATAAGTGCCATCTTTTGTCCAAACCTGCAAGCACTTTTGTGGATTGCCATCAAGATTTCATGACAGACTTTGTTGCTGCAGAGACATCTCATAATACAAAAATAATCTAAAAAAAAAAAAAAAATCAGGTTACTAATACCCAAAATTAACTCAAATTTATAACAGAGACCTACGTTTTCCAAATTATTGCTGCTGCTACACCTCTAGCTCCATAATTAGGATGACAAGTTCTTAGCAAGAAATAAGGGCTGAGATGAAAGATCTTTGGTGAGCCACAACATTACCAGAAGCCATGCAGACTCAGATGTTGGCTTCCTCTCCACCATGATTTATGAACAATAGAAACCTCTGAAAGATCTGCTTATCAGTGAGTGAGCTGTGGTGCAGCTCTGTGCACCTCTGCACAGGAGATGGAAGGAGATGCACTTAATCAGTGCAGAAAGATAGAGAAGTGAAAGACACCTCTGTCCCTTCTTCACATCATGTCCACATTCACTGTCTCTCAAACTGCAAACAGCAGCCTGCTGCTAATGTAGAGTCATTGCTAGTACTGCTGGAGAAAGCAGGTGCAAGCCTTGGATGAACAGAGGTTTGGGAATTTATCTCATTATTTGGCTTAGGAAAGATACGTAACAGCAATGCTCAACTGCCAGGATCTGTCTCATTTCTGCCTTCTTCTCCTGAGAATGGGTGGAAACAGCTCTTATAAAGACTTTGGACTAGACAGAGCAAGCAAAAGGGCGCATTCCTTCCAGCACTGAAAAAGCCTCTAGGAGCAACAGAGCAGGCACAGCAGAGGAGGGACTGCTTGGTTTCAATGCCTGTATCCGTTATGAGTAAGACAGTGGTTGCCCTGACAAGATGGCCTGAAGAAACTGGGGTGTGGCAGCTCTTTGGTGCAGCAAGAGAGAGCCCAGAAGCCTACACAGGTTTCCTCTAGGATAGGCTGGAGTATGAGCCAGGACAGGAGGTTCCTGTGCTACTATGAGACAGGTTCCAGCCTCTGCCAGAGCCGTGTGACTCATGGAGGCAGGGGGAAGGCAGGACTTGGCAACCTGGGCTGTCTCACAGAGTAGTAGGTTTTGTTCTCCGTGGTATAACCCAAGGTCTGTGTGGCATGTGGTCAAACTCTTCAGCAAAAGACTGCAGTCCTTGTCTCTGGTCATCTTCTTAGTATCACTTAATTTATGCAGTATACAGGGCTTGATGCGTCCTGATTCACCCCTGCTCAAGTTGCCCAAATGATGGCTGCAGACTGCAGAGGCATGAGGCTGGTAGGTCCAAGAGTCCTGCTCTTTTTCCCTCTGCACCACCTAGACCTGCCAGGCCCCAGAAGCTGGCAATATCCGCCTGGGACAGGACGCCACTCCCACACAGCACAGCAAAACCAGGACCGTGATTCATGAGTGGAACCACTTCCCTTGGGACAGCTGTAATGGCTCCCATTTCCTGCTCTCTACCCTACCCAATTTTTAAGGTTCCCATCCTCACCACAAGAATCAAACAGCTTGCACAATAGCCACTGCTCTGTTGTAGTTGACAGCCCAGCACTTTGAGGTGTTTCTGGTACGTACCTTTAAAAGCTGGGCTGTACCCACCTGTGATGAGAGCCCCAGAAAATGCCACCTTCCTTTTGGCAAACTCCTTTAGTTTCACCACATGTTGCTCTCAGGGCACATGAAAAAAACTCCAGCCCCATGAGTTGTACTAAGCACCTTGACACTATTTTACTAACTTTGCCTTTTGCAATGCAAATGGCACATAAGTTGTGCAATCTGGAGAACACAGAGGAGACATCTCACGTGCCTGGAGATGACGTATTATATTTTCCCCTCCCAGACCAAATGAATCCTGAAGCCATGTTATTTTAAAAAGCTTAATTATATATTGCTAAGTTTTTGGCAGGACAGGTAAAGTATTCTTCATGGAATATTTTTTAAAAGTGGGTAATGCATACATGGTCTAGCTCCTGGGACACAGAGAACACCCAGACTTGTGGCTAGCACTGTCTTGGGTGCAAAGTGGCATCCTTGGTTGAGTAACCATGTTTAAAGGTTACCATTTCACTTCAGTGACACTGACTGTGTGATTAGAGGGAAGCAGGTGACAGTGCTCAGTCTTACAGCCTTTTCTGAAAAGCAGCCATCTCAAAAAGGTTCAAAGTGTGATACCACAAAAGGAGATACAGGAAGAGCATTAATCGTTTTCACAAATCACAGGATAATTCATGTGGAAAGGGACCTCAGAAGAACATTTAGTTCAACCTCCTGCTCAAAGCACGGTCAGCTATGAGGTCAGACCAGGTTACTCAGGGCTTTAACTGGTCCATTTGCCTTTAGGATGTCTATTGCAAGCACTGAAGAGGTTGTTTTTTTTATAAAAACAGAAGGATTTGCACTTGGTGAAAAAGAAATTATAAAAATACCAATTAATATGACCCACAGGCTACGAGGAGGCAGTTAACAATAAAAGTTTGCCCAGTACTAACTCCTCTGCTGTGATTTCCAACATACTACTTTAAAGCAACAGGGAGTAAATTGAACTGTGACAGTCAATTCTCTAAATAAGTTTGATTTTCACAAGTGGGAATTACATCGACAGCTCAGAACACAGGAGTTCGTACTGTTAACATCAAAATACACTTACTATGGGAAGTGTATTTGCTTACTGACCAAATGCACTAAAACTAAAATGTTAACTTTATATAAACTACCTACAGAGCCCATCCCTGGAAGTAATAAACTATTCATTAAAGATTCCTTGGATTCCTAGTGACAGTTCCTGATAATGTTCCCATTTATAAGCACAGATTACATTTAATATGCACGATTTAAACAACATCAGCTTGTTCTGAAGTGTGCTTTAACCTGTGTTATCAGAATTGTAGTTGAATTCCTCATATGGTTAAAGGGCAAATACAGATAGCTTTAGTCACCTTTTTCCACAACAAGTCTTGCTGAATTAACTGGGGATTGATGATTAGAGAATGAACAAAGGGCTGAGACTGCACATAGGGCGAACACAAGGGTTACCATTAGGCAGTGGGACTTCAGACCACCTCTGTGACTGAAAGGGCCCTGATTTTTTTTAAATTTCACCTTCAAAACATTCACCACTTTTCACTATTTTATCAGTATGGTTAAAGCAGTGAAACCTGAGGTAGGTAGGTTTATATTTTCTGAAACAGAATTCTACAATTCAACTTAACACACATGCTAGAAGAAGAATTTGTCCTTGATTTCACTGTAACTCAGTTCAGACAAAGGAACACAGTTGGAATAGTCCATTCAAAAATACTAACATCACTAAAGCTGATAGAGTTCTTCTGCTACAAATTTGTACATAAGGACTAGTGAGAGCTCAATGCAGAGCTGCTACATTTTGGAGTAAGCAACACAATCACAGGTTGAGAATAGCACTAGTGAGCATGAGATGAAGGTTGTTAGTTCAGATTGACTGTAGCTTGGGCACCTTCAAGTGCTTTGTGTATATAGAGAACTTTTCTAACACGCAAAAAAACCTCTAAATTTTTCCTAAAATTTCTAAAATATCTTGACAGTTTAGTCAGCTTTAATGGTATAGTCTGGAAGCAGGACACTCTGCAGCAAAGGGGTTTTTTTGCTTTAAAAACTACATGTAGGCATTTTCTGAATTCAGAATAAGCACTGTGCCTCTGGCAGTCCTCCCACTGCCATTTCATGTGTGTGTCTTCCCAATAACATACATCTTCCAAAGCTCTGAGTCACTAAACGTGACACAGGGTGTATGTTGGGACCACTACCAGCAGCCAGTCAAAATTGCCAGGGGGAAGAATTTCTTTGGGGTGCGGTATTTCCCGTATTCCAGCACAACCTCTTCTGACTATCTCCTTTGCCAATCAGAATTTTCATTAACTGTTCCTCTGCTATATTTAGTGTCCAAAACCTATAGCTGTAAATGGGTTTTCCTCCCAAGTTATCAAATTCCATAGCCATTAATCAGACATACCATCTCCTGCCTCATTGTACCAGAGCTGCTATCACCCTCTTCCTTATTGCCCGATCAACGTTTCTCTCTAATCATCCTCTTCCTTATTGTCTGATCTCTGTTTCTTCCTAAATATCTCCCTTACCACCATTCAAACATTTGAATAACTTGAGTTTCAACATGTTTTACATGACAGACTTATTTAAGGAACCAGCAGTATAAAACGACATCAAAAAATACACAACAGAGCTAGCAATGTGCATTAAATGAGCACGTGAAATTATATATATACATATAAAGTATTTTTATCTACACCATGAGTACTGTTAACCCCACCTATTAAATCCACAGGCACACACCTAGCACTGGTACAAAAGCAAAATGAGCTAGAAAACGCCTCATTATCTCAGAAAAAGAGAAGATGGGGATGGTATGACAGCTTCATAGAGAAAAGTAATATTTCATCCTTCTAACCGTGGAAACCGGTTTTGTAATAATAATTGTTTGTGCTGCTGTGCTGACTTCCTTCAATACCTGTGACCCTGCTTGTCAGGGCCTCATTGCCTGCTGGAAACTTGGCAAAAGACAAGAGAAGAGATATTAGGGAACCAGTGCTACATCCTGAGAGAGGCCATAAAGTCCAAAGGTTGAACAGAATTGCCAGGAGCAGTCCGATAAACTAAGGAAGTATGTGGCTGTGAGGAGACAAACTGCTGTGCCCGAGTACAGTGTGTTCAGACTCTGCAGCTGCACCCCAATGTCTGGCACACTCAAAAGGGTGCACCATCCAGAGATTTTTCCCAGACAGCCCCCTTGAAAAAGAGTTCTTCTAAGCCCCTTTCTGAAACAACTATGTGACCACTCGGTGCACTGCTCATGCCAGAATTTCACAGATCTTAAATTTGAAAAGCACTCCACTTTATTTTTTTCAAATTAAGCTAGGATGATTTGTCGGTTTAATAAAAAGAAAAAATCCTGTGTAAAACCCCTTCTGAATTAGCATATTCAAGCCTCTCCAAAATCTGGCTCCAGTAAAGAACTTGCCCTTAAAATCTATCAGACTGTAACTAAGCTTGAAACTTGGCATGGGAAATAAATAAGCCAATAATCAGATCCTTCAGAAATTTTCAATTAAACCTTTAAAAATATCTCATAAAATATTCAGCATTTGAAGTATTTTTACTCAGGAGGAGAGTACAGCAGCTTTGGTTTCATGTTAGGAAGAACACAAGGCATTAATAACTAAGTTCACCCCCCCTACACTTTCCAATCCACCACTAGCTCAGTTACACTAGCATAACTTTTTCTGAAATCAGGCTGTAAATCTGAGCAGAAATCTCTTTTCTGGCTTTCAGAACAAATCAAACCAAAAACACAGCATGGCCCCCACAAAGAACTGAGCACGCAGAAGCAAAGAGGCAGTGCAGGAATGGCAGCAAGGGAAGGGAGGAAAAAGGACATGAATTGCTTTGAGCTCATGTTGCTGCTGAGTACTTTCTATTATAAAACCATAACCTAATATGCTTTCAAGACTACAGCTCTGAACTGCTTCACACGGTGCACCTCCTTCCCCACGCAGGACCCTACAGGGTTCTGTACCATTGCAGAAACGTGCCTGCACAGAGAGGCTTGCAGGCTCAGACACTGCACTCTATTAGACTTTTCATTATTCACTGAAACAGAGGACAACCCCAGCAGCGCTTGTAAACACAACGGCTTCCTTGAGAAGCAACAGCAGAATCCCTAAGTGCAGCTCTCCTTGTAAGTCAAATGCCTGACTTGGGAGGGCTGTCCTCCCGGGGGAGCTCGGCTGTGGGAAGCGGGAGCAAGGAACTGCCTTTTTAGGAGTGTGGCTGAGCTGAGCCGGGAAGCGCCAGGGCAGGAACAGGGCTCCCGCAGCAGCTCACTGGCCTTATAAGGACAAAGGCAGGTATTTCCCCAGCCCCGCACCGCCCCCGCAGCCAGGTGAGGCCAGGCAGGGCTCCCCAGCGAGGCTTGGCCCGGCCCAGGGGACCCTTGGCCATGGCCTCGCTCCTGCTAGGTGCAGACCTCCAGCCCTGCTGTCTGCAGCCTCCGAGCATGTCAAATAGGCCTTATTAGGAAGCGGAGAAGCTTAATTAACTAAAAGATCATTTTCAGATCTGTAAAGCCAGATGGTTTGTGGGTGAACCGTATTTGCTTTTAATGTGACATTTTAAGGCATTCGAGGCAACGTTTTGGAGCACGAGTCTCTAATGTCAGGCTTCTTTTTATCCACCTACTTAAGAGGGCAGGTTTTCAGGGGTGCTGCGTAACTGGATTTTCTGAAGACTTGAACAGAAGGGGCAGGTCACTCAAAGCCTCAATCACTCAGCAATTTGTTTAAGAAAGCTTTAGGAATACACATGATTAAGATTCCTCCCTAGTTGCCTAAAAATTAAGGCTGCTTGACAGATGGCAAAAAGATTTGTTTCATTCAGTTTAAGTTGCATTTCTTTTTCTTACCTGTTTTATTTTCCTAAGAAGCAAAAGAAACTAAACCATTTCAGGTCCAATCAATCTATACAGGATATATGTGTAAGCATGCCTGACCATAAACTGTCCCATACTGTTGCTCTTTTTACATTCCTGACTCTAATTTTTAGAAGCAAAACAGGAGGCTGCAAATAAAATAGGTTAAAAGTGTAATTTTTTCCCAAAAATATCCATTTTTGTAATTTTATTTTTAAATCTTTATCAAAAAATGACAACATAAACGGAGTATTCTTAAATATTTTTCTTTGGTGCAAAAAAAGTAATTTTCCTTTAGATATGGTTCAAAAAAATGTACAATGTAACATTAAAACGAGACATTACCCATCCAGGAATAATACAGCATCCTAGTTCTGGATAGGAAATGGCATCTTAAAATTTTGCCATCTTGAGGTTAAACTTTGATAACAAACTGCCCAGAGATAATGAATAGTGTAGGTTTAACTGAAAGCAGCAATTTTTAATCTAGAAATATGAGAAGGGCTTGAAAGTTTTCATCTGTGCTACTTTTCCAGTGTCTGCTCCACACCACAAACTACTGCCATCATTAATGCCTTCAGCACTAATAATGCTGATTAATAATAATAATAATAAACTAATAATAACAACAAGAAGACCAAAACTTTGATTACTCTTGGCACATCCCACTTGCAACATATTGGCAAGAAAACACGGGGGAAGTACCCATGGATAATCACAAGGCATCCGTTTTGAGGATTCCTTGTGAGAGGCACATTAGGAGAAACCAGGCCACAGACAACATGTAAAATCACATTAAACAACTGAAAAAATATATATCTAGCTGTGTGACAAACACATTCAGCTCAGACATTGGGTAGGACTTTCTCCAATTGTTGATCGGGCTGGGACTGTATTTCTATAGCTCCAAAGAAGCACCGGGGTAAGACTAATTTCATAAAAGGAATAGAAGTTTTGACACCAGGCTTCATATTGTAAAATTCTCCTTTAAAATAACCTGCTTGCCAAAGTAGTTCAGCTGCCAAGGAGGGGTGAAAGCATGCAAACCATTCCCTTAAAAGCAATGACTCTGCTATGCTGCTCAGGTACATGAGGCATCGCTCCAAAACTAGGGAACATTGGCTCATTAGGAGCAATTAAAAAAACTCTGAGGGGATTTTAAAAACAACAACTTCCAAAAACAAAACATACATATATACCACATGCATTTGTTTATGCAGCTGTAATGAGTGATGAAATCCATTTATGAGCTGAAGTCACAAGATTCTAAGCAGGTCTTTGTTTAATCTCAGTAAGTCATGACATTTCCCTCCTACTTATAATAACGTGATTTGGATCAACGTTTTCAAACTTATGCACCTGGTTTTTAACAGTACTTACCAACTGCTTTTCTCATCTGCTTGACTGGAAACTGAACACTTCACTTCTGAGCCACCACTTTGATAAGCATCCTAAAGACAGATACAGAAACCTTGTTTTAGTTTAACATAGGCCTGTAAATCTTGAATTCAGCATATATTCTGAAATTCTTACTCCAACTGGGACTGGGCAACCTGCAAGGAGTGTAAATAAAAATCAATGAGACCATTAGTGGAATGAATACTTAAAGCATCAGCTCTTCTATAACCACAAAGTCTATCCAGAGGGATGCCCTTAAGAGACTTAAGAAGGTTTGCTATAGACAATGGCTTTTGTTCCGGCATGTTATTGTGACTTGAAAGAATAAAATGAAGATAAATGCATCAGTTTGTTGCTTACTTTAATGCAGCATTAGTGCCCTGAGTAACAAAGGAAGGACAGAGCATGCAGGGGGAGGAAAGAGTCAGCACAAATAACTATCAAGTTACATGTTCAATGATTCTGTGTTTTCTGTGTTTATAAACTGTGCTAGTCTTTAGAGATATTATTATATAGCTATAACAGTACACAAACTGGTAATACTGCATAGAAATCAAGACCACATTTTTAGCTTTGATATTATGGAGGAAAAAAAAAAAAAAGAAGAAGAAGAAAAAGGTACTGGCTCCTGTTGTCTTGCCATTATACTTCTATTAGCTTTGCAAACAGATCGGATTTTTTGTAAGGATCAGATCAAATCTAAATGAATCTAGGTCCACTGTTAATATAAGCAAAGTGACTTTTAATGCTTTGTTTAAGAAGAAGAAAAAGCTTAGAATGAACAAAAAATTACCTTAGCTAATGCACAAGAGCAAGACATCCCAGAGAAAAAATTATCTTAGCCTTTAAGGTCTGAAGGAAGGAGGTGCTGTCTGCACCCATTCTCCATTCTGTTTCTCATGTTTGGCTCATTCACCCATTGCTCTCCAGAGTCCCAAATTAGCCAGAAGATCAGGTGGATTTTACATCTTACCAAAACAAGATGGCAGAAGAACATCAGGAAAATGCAAGGATTTTACACCTACAACATTTTGTTTCAAGCATCCTCTTGTTTATACTCAAAAGCAGAATGTACAAGACACTTTGTTTAGCAGCTTGGACCCAAATGTGGGCAGCCCCTAAAACGACCAAAGCTGAATATACATAATCAGCAAAGTCATTGTATCACCTCACTGGCATAGAGACTCTTCCTTCTCCTTGCATTTTTTCACTACCTATTTTTGTTGACGTAGGAAAATAATACACAATATTCCTAGTGCTTTTCCCAAGGTGGAAAATAAATGAATAAATATACAATTGTTATCAATGTAAGGCAGCCAGGGAAACACCTTTTCTCCTGTTTTCAGATACACAGTCCTATTGCATGTGTTTTTATGCTACAAACAAGCACAATATGGACTCAGGAAGGGAGATGACATTCTCAATAGGACAGTATAAAGGCTTTGTTGACTTCCGTTTTCTTAGGGTGGCTGCATCCCTTAACTAAAAAAGGCACACAATTATACAGCCATATTAAACAAGAACTTGTAATATTCTTAATGCCACTTCAATCTACATAGGCCAGATATATTCATGGGAAAATAAACTCAGATGCCATCTTCCTACCTGAAGTTAAAGTCTATGGAGATTATATTTTATATTTCTGTTTCCAAAGTCCTGTTTATTTATTTTCCTTTAGATTTTTGAGATCTACCATACCAGTAGTACCATACCAGTGTGCCAGAAAGAAAACTGTTGTAACTACTGAAGTCAGAGAAACTGAAAATCACGTATCAGTAGAAGACATTATTTAACATGCTAGTCTGTAAGAACTAAACCCAGCTGAAAAGCTCTGAAAAGGCACATTAAAAAAAAATAACTGTGAGAGTGTTAAGTAAACAGTTCCCTTACTGGATTTGCTACAACTGACTAAAACTTTTCTTCCCCTTTCCACATTAAAGGAGAGCCCTAAAACCACATTTTGCATATTTTATTAGTTCAGACCTTTTCTAACACGGTTCCCAGGGCAAACCAAGTCTAACAAACTGTAAAAAAATGAATCTAACATTGTTCTAAAATAACAGTAATAGAAACTGGTGGAGTGTGAACAACAGGACTATCAATAAATGTCTACTTTTATTCCCAGACCCAGAATGGAATTCTAAACAATTTCTAGCCCCTAAGATTCACAATTTATTGAACCTGAACTTGCACACCAGCCTTAGTAATCAATGTTACCCATCTCATGCCTCTGACTACTTTCATCAGAGAGAAGAACTGCACATTTGGAGAAAGAAAAACATTTTTGTGACTGTTTTAAAAATGATAGTTGAAAGTTTCTTGAAAGGTCAGAAAGCTAGGAGTTACTCTGCTAGAAACAGATTAGCAGGCAGAGGGTAAGCAAGGTAGTCAGGGGTGTATGGGAAGCACAATCTATCTGATTGATAGCACCACTATGTATATGGTACAATTATATCTTATCTTCCCAGCCCTGCAACCAAAATAAACCACATCGAAGTCTTGGAGTCTGATTCTGTTGTCTTTAAGTACACACCCCTGAGGGTGGTGACCCAGGACACACCACACGTCTTTTTACTTCATGTAAGACAAAATCAAAACAAATAGAATCAGTATTTTTCCTTTTAGGACTCTCACTGAGACTCTTTGATGTGTTTTCCCTAATTGTTTTCTCTTTTTAATCATCACACTCAGGGGGTTCTCTGAGCTTACAATGGACTAGTTTTTATGTAACCTCTTCCATGCGGGCATCTTCCCAAGCTCCCAATGCAGCAACTGCTGTAACAGTACACAGCAACACTACACCAAAGAATACCTTGTCCAAATGAAACCAAAAGGGAAATTTAGATGAGTACATTCTGCTTAGGTTGGAATTTTGGCTCAGACACAAGAGTTAACACTCCCAGTCTTGCAAAAAGAAGCTCTGGTGGAGATACTGAAAATGAAAGTATCTCTTCTACTTCAAAGCTGAAAACCTGTCCACTTCTTTAACATGTTTCTCTGCTCTGGGAAATTTTACTTATCTGTACCCATTCATGAAGGGGAAATCCTTGGTCCTACGAGTTAGCAGTGGGTTATGCCATTCACTAACTAGACCCGAGACTCCATCAGCACCATTTAGTTAGTACCTGTGGTATAAAAGCAGTTACATTTCTAATTTCTATCCAGCTGCTTGTCAATTTTTCATCTCCGGAGCAATTATTAAAATTGCCGTCATAACTCGATTCTCTTTAGCAATACCCCTATTTACATAGGGAATCCTGAAACAGATGACCACATTCTTTTTCTAAGAGGTGCACTGGTGTACTACAGTCCTAAAATTTTCCAGATCCACTATTAATAAAATGCCTAAACTTAAAATAGGCACTACGCAAACCTCACATAACTGGAACACCTATAAAATGCCCTGTAAACAGCTGCCCAACAGCTCAGCTGCCAACAGATTCATGAGGTTCTAGAGTTTATGTATCAGCTAAGATTTACTGATACCACTGGTAATCATTCCTGTTGTTTTCTGCTGTGCCTTGTCAAGACTCTGCACATGGAGGAAGCAGGAGCTGAGACAAGAACTGGAAACATTTCCTTCATGTGGGAAGGTGCCCTGCTAAGAAACTGCTTATTGAACCTGACAGCGAGTGTATAAACAACATTTGAGGGAGAGCTCACACATGTACTCCCAATAAAGGGGAGGACAAGGCGGTGAAAGTCAGAGCTATTACAAGCCAAACACAAGTTAAAGACACCGTTTTTAATTTCCAGGATGCTAAAATATTTTTTGAGAGCTCCCAGTGTTTAGGGGAGGAGAGAGAAGGTGAAGGGGGCAGGGAGGAGCAGTAAGCTCTGCTGAGACTTTTCTTCTGATTTGTATCACCTTTTGAGGGAAAATCACTCTAGGAAAAAAAAGCAACAGAGGATTTAGAAACTAACAGAAAAGCACTTGCTAAAAGGTAGCTTGCTCGTTGTAAAACTTCCCACGAGGGCTAAAAAATCACCCTGAGTATGCGCTTTACCAGACAACTTTGCATCTGAAATACTGTTTGTTTCAGAAACAGTTGTGTATTTTTACCAGGGGGGGTTATTCCTGTCAATTGTCCCCTGATTACTGATCTGTGAGAAGCAAAAAAAGGACCCAGCGCTACCACAACTTAGTTATAAGCCTAACTACTAAAGTTCATGGGATTTTCAACATTCTCCCTCCTTACGCTGAAACTTTAACCCTTGAGTGGATGCTGCCATATAGATTTCCTTTGTTTGGCTGTCTGGTTGGCCACCTGGAAAACATCAGCACTCTAAGAAGAAAACCGCTATTGTTTATTTGGAATTTCCTTAAAACAAAATCTTGCTGTCCATTACCCACTTCCCAGAAAGGTATATTGTTCTATCACCACCCATATCAAATTCAAGTGCAGAGACATGTTTACGGTACGTGCAGCGGCTCAGATAGGCTTGGCTGTTGCAATCCTTTTGCAATCCTGTGCAGAAAACAGAACGTTAGCACTGGCATGCTGCTCCCACCCCCACCCCCCTTTCAGGCTTTACATTAACTCAGTGACACCCTGCTAGGCACAAGGTTTATTTACACAACACAAAGTCTTGAGACCAGCCTTTGTTCGACTGCAATGTTGACAAGGCGCATGAAGCCCTGCCGGCTATAGTAAAGGTGTATTAAGAATCAACTGCGGACCACGTATGAATGAAATGTTTTGAAACTTGTCTGATTGAGTTTCCAGCTGCAGCGCAATTCTCTTAACCAGAAACTGTCGGGACAAACTCGCGAAGCTCCTGGCTCTCACTGAGACCAGGGAGTTGCACTGACACGGTGGTTCCACAAGGACTTGAATCCGGGATCTGCTGGAGACACTCTGATAAGCAAGCGCCTCTCTCCCCAGCCATTCAGGTTTTTTGCTGGGATAGATTAGAACGGGATGTGTTTCCCAACACACTTCACCTCATGACTGTGTCAGCGCAAGGGAGGGGACAGCGTGGGAGCAGGAAGAGGGCAGGACGGACTCTTTTGTCAGCAGTGCCTGCCGAAAGCACTTGGGGAACTAAGGACATTGTAAATTGTGCTGATTTACAGCTGCTAAACAGCGCTCCTTAGTCTTACTTAAAATGCTTGCTATATGTATAGCATTTTAAAACAGAAGTACAAAAACAGCCAGAAAAGCTTAGGTACAGATTTATAGGGTGGATGTGTCCAAGGGGGCTATAAGCTTCACCTTCCCAGGACCAGCAATCCTCACTCCTACAATGAGGCAGGGGCCGCTGCCCTCACCCTCTTCCCCCAGGGGTGTTTAATGCAGAAGGGTTCCTGTGTTTCATGCAATCAGCTTCTTGTCAAAGTTTTTGACTAAGTATCAAGACTTTTTATTCTAAGAAACTGTCTATGTGGTTCTGGAGAGATGTTCATCACCGTGCCTCAACTTCCCCCTTCTGGAAAGCTGAGATGTAATACTTCCTCTTACGCAGCATTTTTTAGATGAACAACTCCACATCGTTGCATCAGGGACTCTAAATGTAAAGAAAAAACAACAACAAAACCCCTCCAAAAAAAAGCAAGCCCATACCAACTGGAACATAAGACCAGAGAGTGAAAATGGCCTAAGTCTAGGTGCCCGTAAACACTCTACACAGTCCTGGGTCAAACTCAAAATGCATTATGAGGCTGATGAACCAGTAAACATGTCAATGGTTGATATCCTAAAAGCAAATGGGGCCAGTAGCAAATCTTTTTTACCAATAAACTAATCCTACATGTTCTGCCACATCAAATTTCATTCCTTTTCTGCACCTTGTTCCTTAATGCATTTTTTAAAATATAAAAGTAGTTCATACCATTTGTATAGCTTCTATTCCCCACGGATCTGCATGCTTTACTAGAACTTCAGCCTCGTTATGCCCATTTTACAAGCAGGGAAACCAAGCCACAGAGAAGCAAAAAGTGATCACAGGTCATTCAGAAGGGAGGCAAAACCAGTAAAAACTGCAGTCCTATCCCATTTGAGTTTATTCTGCTCTCCTGTTTTTCTCTCCTGGTATACAGAAAATGAGATTACTTCTCATTAAACTCCATAGGTTACATTAAAGAGGTGAACAAAGAGGCTCCACTTTAGACATTCTCTTGGACAACTCCACATCGTTGCATCAGGGACTCTAAATGTAAAGAAAAAACAACAACAAAACCCCTCCAAAAAAAAGCAAGCCCATACCAACTGGAACATAAGACCAGAGAGTGAAAATGGCCTAAGTCTAGGTGCCCGTAAACACTCTACACAGTCCTGGGTCAAACTCAAAATGCATTATGAGGCTGATGAACCAGTAAACATGTCAATGGTTGATATCCTAAAAGCAAATGGGGCCAGTAGCAAATCTTTTTTACCAATAAACTAATCCTACATGTTCTGCCACATCAAATTTCATTCCTTTTCTGCACCTTGTTCCTTAATGCATTTTTTAAAATATAAAAGTAGTTCATACCATTTGTATAGCTTCTATTCCCCACGGATCTGCATGCTTTACTAGAACTTCAGCCTCGTTATGCCCATTTTACAAGCAGGGAAACCAAGCCACAGAGAAGCAAAAAGTGATCACAGGTCATTCAGAAGGGAGGCAAAACCAGTAAAAACTGCAGTCCTATCCCATTTGAGTTTATTCTGCTCTCCTGTTTTTCTCTCCTGGTATACAGAAAATGAGATTACTTCTCATTAAACTCCATAGGTTACATTAAAGAGGTGAACAAAGAGGCTCCACTTTAGACATTCTCTTGGTTGTCTTCGAGGGATATATATATAATATATATATATATATATTCCCCACCACTACTGCTACAGGGTTAGGTAATACTTTGCAAACCAATAATATAAAGGTGAAATACAGCACTGCTTCTATTAATATTTATGTAATCATCTAGGGCTGAAATTGGCTATCGTTGAATTGACCTCAGATCTTTGACATAAATGCCTATTTGAAGCACCTGGCAATGGGCTGTAAGCATCCACACCCACAAGTGCTTTGTCTGGGCTTGCAGTTTTGCAGCCACACACCTTTTCCTACACTGACTGTAAGGAACGCAGGAACTGGAAAACATCAGCACAAAACATGCTTATTTAGAACAAGGCTACGTTGTACCATTACCTCTTACAACACACGTGCTTAACCTCTCTCACATGACTTATCCGAGTCCACAGCCCATTCTTAGCTGAAGAGAAGCCTTTGCAAATATGTGCACATTGCAGCTGGTACCCTAAATACCCTCTTGATACCATCCAGCCAGTTTTGGAATGTCTGCCTCATTGTACTCCCTAAAAAAAAAAAAAAAAGAAAAAAAAAAAGAAAGGAAAAAAAAACCAAAACAAAAAGTAAATATCTGAATTTCAATCAGCAGTCATGGCAACCCTTAGGTCTTTGCTTTATTATTGCCCTTTTATCCTAAAAAAATGTGCCTTGATCTCATGAACTTCTTTCTCATATATTCAGATGTTATGACTTTTTATGTGTTTCATATGTTCCCAACAGCCTGTGTGCACAGCCCAGGGAGCTGACCGAGGCAGCTGCCAACTGCACTGCCGGCTGCTTGCCTAGTGCTTCCTCCAGCCTGTGTGTGAGCAGGGCTCCTGAACCTCGTGGAAAAAAACCAAGATACCAGGTAGGGATCAATACCAATTCTGGACTGAATTTTCCATCTGTGCTTCCTCCTGAGACAGGGGAACATACAGACACAGATACAGTGTTGGCAACTGCACACAATTATTACTAAAGAAAAAAAGGAAAGAAGAGCAATGTTGAGGTTTTGGAGTATCCTGGTTCTTCTCCTGTGGAAGCTGTAAGGAGCTGCTGTGGACAAGACCAGGACATTTCCATCCCGTGAGGGGACAGGGCTGCCCAGATCAGTGGGGAGCAGCTAGGCAGTCACTGTGTGATGTGTCAGCTGTGATCAGAGATCAGGTTATTATTAATCAGAAGGGATTGAGAAAGAGTAGGAGTTGAGTAGCATCTTCTCCAAAACTGGAGTCTTTAGCTCTGCTTGTACTTTCAGGTACTGCCCTACCCAGGCCATGCCCTTTCTTTCCTTCCTACAATGCCTTCCTTGGCTATTTGGCAACACTAACTGCTCCCACACCATGACTCCAACACAAATGACTGTCATCCAAAGTGAATGTTTCCATTTGCATTACATGAGCAGGCACTCTGTAAACTTCCCCACAGGCTCCACCACTATAATCCCTGGGAAGGAGCAACCTACAGGACTTACTTTCACTGTTCAATGCTCTCCCTGTTTACTGCTACTACTGTCAGAAACATTACTTGAATTCAGACAGGTGTCCTTATATCTGTCAGCCACCAGCCACTGGTGACATTCAGTAACAGAAACTCACTGTCTGTGTCCAAGCATGAACCCACAGCATAGAGAGGGAACGCTTGGTTGCTCACTGGAAATCCCTAAGCTCTGTGGCACTTTACGCTGGGCATTTTTGCTCTCACACAGACTCACTTCCTTTCCTTCTCCTGTTGCAAGCACTGCTTTACCCCAGGTTGCCAGGAGCCTACTGTTCCAACAGCTGCTAGGACAGAGTGAGGTGTCAGCTTTGACAGGATGCCAGATTGTTTATTAAAAATCCAAGTATTTTGTGTCCATTCTGAGACCCCAATCAAAACAAGGGCTCTACCAAGGGCTCTGGTTGTTTAAATCCAGTTATTCTGAGGGTTTCGGACACAACTGGCAACCATAAATCAATGCATTTTGTTGCCACTACTTAAATACGTTTGTTAAAACATCAGAATGCCAGAAACTAACTTCAGTTACCCACAGTGAAAGTGTGCCTCAGTAAGACCTGAACAAATGCATGCTTCCAGAGGGATCTTTACCCCCAAACACAGTAAATATCTTTTCCAAAGTGTTCCTCTGCCTCCCCACCACTCAGCATTACCATGCTTCTATTTGTATGGTAAATTTTTTCATGCTGCCAGCTCACAGTTCCGAGCGCAGCCGTCTGCTTCCCATATGCCACACGTCCTCCAGTGCCTCCTCTACTCCTTACCTTCATCTTTGGGCTCCTACTGTGGGTCAGCTGCTATTCTGCCAGCCTTCTTTGCACATAGAGCATTTTTCCAACTGTAAGCTCCACAGGATGGGAAATTTGCCCAATTCTCTATTTCTTGGAGCACCGGCTATGCTATGGTATAAAAATAATGAATACAGTGACATTAATGGCAAGATATTTAGATTTTGAACACCCTAAAAAGCATGGGGAGCAAGGCCCCAGGGTTCCTTTCAGACTCATCTCTAGACAATGACGTTAACTTCTGTTTGGTCAGTTTTTTAATCAAATCTATACAATATATACAGTTGTTTGAATAAAAAATACATTGTTCATTACTTATTTTAAAATACATTTCTAAGCATTTGCAGTGACCAATTAAATCCTCTACAAAGTTACTTGTGAATGGAAAAAATAGTGAGAAATCTAGTATAACTAGCTGTTGGGTAAAGAGGAGATCATCCTATCTACCTTAGAGAAAATCATATAAAATCTTTCATTCATATCTGGCTGCACATAAATGTCCAGGGTTTGAATTGCTCAGACAGCATTCTTAAGAAAATGGAAAATGTTTCTTAGTGGTTCCTCCCTTACTTCTGCAGTCTTTCTCTGTGTTTACAGTCAGTGTTGTTGTCCTGCCCTAAAGGTAACCCAACAGGTCTTGCAAAGTCTCCCAACTTTGCCCCACCTCCATCATTCACAATCTTGTCTCTCTAACCTACTCATTTTCCTCCATTCCACAAACTATTAGTTTCAAAGAAATTCAGAGATTAATTAAAATGATTGGTGGAATGAGTAGGTGAGGGGGACAGGCTAAAGGGCTTGACAAGAAGAAAGATGAAAAGGACGAAATGCGTGTAGCTTGGTTATGCGATGACTAATTGAGGGTGGAGGAGATGGACATGATATTCATTTACAAGGGCCTGTAGTTCTGAGGAGCATTTTTCATGTGCGAACTGAAGACTGGCTCAAGACTAGCATTCAGCCCTGTTGTACAGAACTGGTTCCAGAGTCCTACATTTCAAGCTGTGAGTCCCACTCCTTCCCCCAGCCTGTTCATTCCCACCCCTCCCTTGTATCCTCCAATTTGTTTGTTGGAGCTTTTAAAATATTTTTTTCTTCCGCTTAGCTTTCAGCCAGATGCAGTTCCTGGATCTCTACTTGGCCACATGAGACCTACTGGGAGCAAAGAGCAAAAGGAGAGGCCGTGGAAGCTGGGGGTGGATGAGGTGGCACCTCCTTGCCACACCTCTGCTACGCTGCAGACCTGGGTGGACTTGAACCGACTGGGAAGACACACCTTGAGGAACTGGGGAGGAACTGAGGAACAAGAGCACCTGTGAATTATTTTACTTCCAGTCAGCCAAAGGAAACTCTCTTCCTTGTACTCTCCAACTCCCACCTTCTTTCACTACACTCTAATGTAGTACATAAAAAATAAATACTTGCTCCTTCACACTCTTCAAACTCGTGTCTCCCTCAGTTGGGGAAAACTGCTTTGTAGTAATTAAGCAAGTGAAAAGCAGTATAAGATCCAGTAATTCCCACTGGTATTCACTTCATGCAGAGATGAATCAGGAAATCACAGTTGAAAGCATGAAGTGAATAACAATGACAACGAAAAAAATCTACATAATAAAAGTCACTGTCTATAGAATTAAAATATTGTGGAAAAGCGTCTAATGAGGGGAAAAAGCAAAATGGTGAAATATATCTAAGTTTAAAGAAAACGAAAAACTGTATGGAAACAAGTGATTTATTTCTGTGAGCAATGCTTTCTATACAAAAGAGCAGAAAGAGTTTTTTATCCTTGTTTTCTTAATTTTTCAAATGGTCTAGAAATAAGCCAAAAACATTTCTGATACGGGAGTGAAAAAACCCAACAAACCCATTTACTCCTGGACACCAAATATAATTTAGACGGATGTGGTATGTGTAAGAAATTTTAATTTGTCCCTGAAAAGCTATTTAATTATTCAGATTATCTGACTGCCTCAGTCAGCCTTGTATTGATTGATTAGAGAAATTTATAAATCAAAATCCACATTACTAACGCTCCTTGCATCTGCCTCTCACAGCAAGGGACGTATATTTCACTTCCGACCCCTACCCACAAGTTAGTTTATTAAGACATGTAAATGGCTACGGTTTATAAATGGGTCAGTAAGTGTTCTTTCATACTACTGAAGGAATATTTACTTAAGGACATCAGGAAGGGGGGAAAGAGCCCTAAAGTAATAGCTGTTTAATAAATCAGGGCATAGTCACCAAAATTCCCAGCTCCTTGGCTAATTGCCACGCAGGATCAGTGTCTCTGTGTTCACAGGGCCCACTTGTGACCAGGTGCTGAACTTGGGGCACTCAGCTGAAACCTAAGCTGAGACCTCCGCCTGAGCCCGCTCAGCACTCGGCCCCGAATTAGGTAGAAAATCCCCTCGGAGCAGCAAAGAGCATTTGTCTTTGATTTCAGAGCTCTCCTGCTATGCACAACCTTTATGACCAGCTTGAGTGTCTATTGCCAGCCTCGACCAAATAACCTCTAAGTGAGTAGCAATTAATATAATGAGTGGACTGATGGGTGTCCCCTATAGCTACAGGCCTCAGTAGCAACACGTCTCAGGCAAACTGGAATGTCTAGTCCTGAAACTCCACCTCTGTAAATGGAAGGAAGTAGAAAACTAAAATGGGTGGAGGATAAAAATAAAATATTAAATGACTTTAGGCGAATCCCTCCAGCCTGATCCAACACTCACTGAAGCTAAAGAAAAACTTTTATTTATGCCAGTGGGGCTGAACTTGACAAACTATAAAGGCACCGTTTTTCAGGTATACACAAACATGTACTAAATAGTGTGGTTAAAGGTACACTGACCATGTTCCTTATAGCCTGAACTTTACTTTCTAGGACAAAAGAAACATGCAGAAGAAAACCCCAAAAGATAAAACAACTAACAAATTAAATATGTCAACCATTAATCAAAACAAAGTTAATTAGTATTATTTGTCTATACAGAAAACTGACTAAAGCAAATTATTTGCATGGCTTCCTATGTGAGAGAAACAAGAAAAATAAACTTTTCATCTTAACTTTGAACTAATTTTTGTTCCACAATAAAAACCTCCACAGAGCAAGCTACTTTAAAGCCATGTCTGACATTTCTCCAGAATTTCTTCCTTGCGTAGACAAGCCCTTTATAAACATGAAAACTGTGCACCAACACAAGAGAGCTTGATCACTTATGGACAGTCTCAGGGGAGTTTTGACATGGCAGGGACAGCCACATGGGGTCTGACTGGATACCCTGTCTCTGACAGGTGGATACCTGGAGAGGCACACCAAACCAGGACACACACACAGATTTGCCTGGGAATGCTCTCCCAGGCACAAGTCATTTGCAGCTTTGGGATTTCCAGAGATGCAGTGCATTTGATAGCCCCTTCAGTGATTTCTCTTCTGTGAATTCATCTAATCACTTCAAAACCCTTCAGGTCCACACAGCTCCCTAGCCAAGGAGTTCCACAACTTAAGTATAGTCCTATGAAGACATTTATCTGGTTTATTCTGAACCTGTTGGTTTCATTTTAAGGCCCTTAGCTCTTGTGCCAGAAGAGTCAGTCACTGCTCTCTATTTATCTTGTATGCAAAGATTAAAAAGGAGTTGAACAACTGCTTCTAGCATTCACCGCTTCAATGAATTTCAGAGATTTTCTTAAGCCCAGGCAGTAAGTCACTGCTGTTTGGCTAAATTATTTGCAGCTGAAGCTACAGCAGCAGCTGGGTAGTCTGAGTTACCTGCAACAGAGCCAGATGCTGCTTACATGAAGGTTGTGTGTATACCAACAGCTCACAGCGAGCCTCCACTTCCTGGCCAAAACTTTGTATTTTGTCCCACGGAAAGTCCACACAAACTACAAAAGCAGCCCATGCATTATTTGCTTAATTCTGGTCAGCATACAAAGTAACACCAGTGCCCACCATGTGGTCAAATGAATACAGTGCCGGAAGCCAGGTGGGAAAACCTGGGGGAAAAATAAAAAAGGAAGAAAATCAACAACTTCAAACAGGGGAGCTAGACCTTCACTTTTCTTTCACAGCTGCTTGTGTTTCTGTTTGCTTCATTGTTGCTTCTTATACTGTAACTGGTAATTATGTCATTACATCTAGGAAAAAATAGCACTGGAACATTTGAAAGTGTATTTTCAAACCTAGATATAAGGTTGTCAGCTTGACATATAAAAAGTGATTGAACCTGACAGACCAAGGTCGGCTCTGGACCACCCTGCAATAGCAGGTTAACAGCTTTGTTTTGCAAACGTAAGGAGCACTTGTTGCACTGTTGGCAACACAACAGTACACCCCTTCGGTCCCTGTCCTACCCCGTCACCCGCCTGTCCTTAAATAACTGCTGCACTTCATCCACAGCTCCCAGAGAGAAGGGTGTAGGGGGGCAAGGCGAGGAGAGGGGAGGTAAGGAAAAGGAGCACAGGCAGCAGGGCACGCCCTTTATGGGAGATACCTCCTGTCCCGGTGCACCCCACGCTCAGCACGGAGCAGTTACAGCCAACACGGAATCCTCCGTTGCTCTGAGGTGAACGTGCCAGCACAGACTTTTCTCCTCGACTCGATCCTTCAATTCCAGCCTTTATTTTTCCCTCCCGACTAACCTGTACTTCCAAAGTAATACCAGGGC